>NC_081161.1:43672733-43804974 GCF_012432095.1 Onychostoma macrolepis
CAGGCCTATATTATTCACCTCATGATTTTACTTTATTCACTGGTCTGTCTGTAATGTGTTCTCTGGCTGTGAACAACAAAATAATGCAGTGTGAGAACAATTACCTGGAGACATTCTCTGTGAAACAGTCCTTTCAGTAGAAAAACAGCTTCAACAACTTACATGCACTGAAAGAGCAGCTAAATATCTTAGAATTGATGTCTTTTTCTTCCTATTTTGTGTTTCTGTGTAGAGTTTTGTCTCCTCCCTCATCTCTTCTTGAATCGTGAAACACAGGAAGTGTCTGATTTAGCGCACGCATCTCTGTTAAAACAGTCTATTAATGTGTCAGTATGGGGTCCAGTGCACTGCCTCTCATGCTCTGTGAGTATTTCATTATATTCTACACTATCTTCTGTTTTGTTTTTGTTGTTGTTATTTTTTTCTGTTATTAACTGTATTCAACTGAAGATAAAAGAATGATTGTGTGTCGGAGGGTCTAAGAATTATCATATTATTTATTGTTCAGATTCAGTGTGATGATATGTTACGTGTTGATCAGATACAGTTTCAGAGAACATGTGTTTATCTGTGCTGCGTGTGAAAGATGGAGGCCCTGTGGACATGTGCTTTTGCTGTTTATGATGTGATACTCACTCTTCTTATTTTCAGCAGTTCAGTTAAATCAGATGTATTTGTGTTCATATGAGTTTGGTGTTGTATGGTACTGTATCTTTAAACAGTCTCTCCATTAGAGATTCAGAGAGTTTGAGAAGTTTATCTGTCACTTTTCATTCTTTCTGCCCCTCTTATTAAAAATAAATTGTCCATTTAGTGGTCCAAAAATCACACTTAAAAATGACTGAATTTCATTGCAGCAAACACAATATATCAAACAAGTGACATCTGCCAAAAAAAAACAAAAAAAACAGATGTTCATGCTTTTCAATTATTTTTAACCAGTTGTCTAAGTGTCATTTTTAGCGGATGTGTGTCAGTTCTCCTCACATTCTCAGCAGAAAACCACAGCTGTAGCTCTTTACATTAATATATGAACATGTTCCACTAATGCTTGACAATCTTGGTCTTCATTTTGAACAACATATTTATTGTTTCATAACTTTATTTTGTGAAATGTTTTGAGTGAAAACAGTGCTTGTGCTACATTTCTGCCAATTGTTTTGACTTGGTTTAATGGTTTAAGGGTGTTTTCACACCTAGTTTATTTGAGTAACACCTCAAATGATCTCAGATCTGCTAAAAGGACCTACAAATAAATCTTATTCAGACCACATCATTGTGGGTGTTTTTTAGTTTGTTTGAGTCCATTTACAATGTGAACAGTAAAAGCATTGATGTCACTTGCTGCTGGTTCCTTTTCTGATTCACTTTAACTGAACAGGGTTTGGTTCATTTAAAATATACTTTATGTGAAAACACCTAAGTGTTCAAATGTCTTTGGCTATATGTCACAATTATGTTTAATGGCAACATCAAACAGGAAGTGAGGCTGTGTTTCTCAAACACTTTGACCTGATGTGGTTTGTAGTCTGTAGTTTGTTTTGTTCCAGTGAAGCATCAGTAGTGTGAATGATCACATTAAAGTTAATATTTGCTTCTTTCTGCTCTATGGTTTTAACCAGTGGGGAAGATAGTTATTCTTATTCTGCATTTTTAGTTTCATAAACCTCAAAATACTATCTAATAATTGCTAATAATATAGCAAAAGATTCACAGCAACATGTGCCTGACATTTTCATTTACTTCCACTTCTTAGAAATCCATCTGTCTAATATCGCATTTAAGAGTCTCTGTTTTCTCATATTTAATACTCAAGCAATAATAAACCTACTGGTGAAGCATCATGTCTAGTGAGAGGCTTCTGTCAGTTCTTGTTCTCCAGATTGATAGTTGAACATGCGCAGTACCTGAGACGATCAGCTTTTGATGGCTTTCGGTGCCCTGCTCCAGGCTTTGAAGTTGTGGCAAGTGTTTATGACCATATGGTATTTCTTTTTAACTCTATAAGTATCTGCATGGTAGAATTATGCTGATTAGATTGGGGAACGTAAAACCCGTCAGGCTCCTAATAACTCTTTATATTGAAAATGAATTGTCCAGTGGCCCCCAAAAATATGGATGCTTAAATCACATAAAAATGACTGAATTTAAGTGCATTAAACACAAAATGTCAAACAATCAGCATCTGCCAAAAAATATGCTCTAACTTTTCTCAGAACTTGTCTCCGAGTCATTTTTAGAGGATGTGTGAAGTCAGTTCTCACGCTCTTTGCAGAAAAAAACACTGAAAGCTCATTACATTAACAAATGAACATGTTACACTAATGCTGGACAATCAGAAAGTGTCTTTTGTCTTCATTTTAAACAACATATTGTTTCATAATATACTTAATATACATACTCAGACCACATCACTTTGGGCTCTTTTGTCCTTTTACATGTGAACACTAAATGTACTGCGGTCACTCGCCGCTGGTTCACTTTCTGGTTTTCAAGAAGCTGTCTGGAAGCCATGGAATAAAAGAATTTTAAAAAAGTAAATTTGAGTTTATATTTCAGATTTTTAACTGTTTTCCTCCACTTGTTACCAGTGTTTTTCTGTCACCATTATGCACGCGCAGCTGCAAGTGATGCAACTGACGTAACTCCAAATTGGTCTGTAGCACCTTTAGTGTTCCCGGTCAAAAAACGGCTGGCCTTTAAAAAAAAAAAAAAAAAATCTCTCTGTAAATCTCTTATGCTATATTATCACCAAATATTGGATTCAATCTTTTTGTCAGCTTGTTTTCTTTCAATTAGGACAGAATTTGTATTTGTTTTTGGAAATGATTGATCGAAGGAGACATTAATATGAGCTTATGGACCTCAGTTTTTGAGAGAAACGTTATTTGTGGATAATTTTGCCAATATTCAATAACATTATGAAACTAATTTGCACTGTTTATCACACTAGTGTGCTTTAGGCTCAGATCAATGATGCCTACAATCAGTTAGTTTTTAAAATAAAAATAAATACAAAGCCTGTCCTAAAGAAAACAAGCTGAAAAAAGAGACTGAATCCAGTATTTGGTGATAATATAGCATAAAGAGAGATTTATAAGCTATTTTTTGTAGATAAAGGAACACCATAATTGTAAAAAGGTGGGGAAAAAATCCCCCCCAAAAAAAGTACTAAAATTTTCCAAAAATTGTTGGGAAGCTGTTATGACGTGTGAGCAATGTCAGTCAGTTTTAGCTCAATGATAAAGCCATGAATGAGTTTCTCCAAGTCTTGACTAGAAACAACACGTCTTGCACAGTTTTTGAGATGATAGTATGCTGGTTTAGTTTTTGAGATGATGGTATGCTGGTTTAGTTTTTGAGATGATAGTATGCTGGTTTAGTTTTTGAGATGATGGTATGCTGGTTTAGTTTTTGAGATGATGGTATGCTGGTTTAGTTTTTGAGATGATAGTATGCTGGTTTAGTTTTTGAGATGATGGTATGCTGGTTTAGTTTTTGCTTTGACATGACGACTGAAACTAAGGTCTGACTCAGAAGCACATCCAGATTCTTGACTTGATTTCTTGTTGTTTGACCGCTTGAGTTAAGGTATGCATTCACCTTGAGAACCTCATCTTTGTTTCCAAATACAATGACTTCAGCTTTCTCTTTGTTTAACTAAAGAAAGTACTGGCACATCCAACTGTTAATTTCATCAAAGCATTGATGCTTAGACTTCTGCTCTCATGTAGTCACGTAATAACCTCTCTCTTCTGACTTGAACCATTTGAGGACCATCCCAGAAAACCCTGCCCAGTTTTCCAGTCTCTCTAGAAGTATATTATGATCGACAGTGTCAGACGCACAGAGCCGATCCTATACGCAAAGTACACATGTTGCATCGGGCCCCGAAACACCAGGAGGCCCCCTTCCTCTCAAAGATGATTTAATTTTAATTTGTTTTTGATTTCAAATCATGTAATGTGAATGTCGTATACAGTCTCCTACTGTTCTCACTCGATACTGAAAGCACTGAGCTGCGGTTTCTCAAGTGCTTTCTGTGAGCGCGACTCGAGACGGAGTGAAACACGGACAAATATAGGCTACTTTGCACTGTGTATGTGTCAAAATGTCCGTCTTAGTGAGTTTTCACTAAACACAGTCAGTTATGTCTTAAATAAACAAACATTTTGAAAAGTAATCGAATGCTTGTCAGTTTATAGATCTGTGTATTCTGTGACAGCATCCTACGGTATAAACCTGACGCTGTCTGTCATCATCTGTTCATCAAACAACAAAAGAAAATAAGAGTTAATCACTGCTCTTCACTTAATATTGTTCATAACTTTATGAATTAATGTATGCTTAATTTATATGGTGGAGTCTATGCAATGACTTATTTATACATTTGATTACTTTAATTTCTGTATAGTATTGTAGGCTAAATTGTTTATTTTATTTGTAATTTTTTATTTCTGTTGTATTTGCCCTATTGGTTTTCTTCCTTTTTTGTATTACTTTTTTAATTTTTTTTTAACTCACTGTTGTTTTGACAGTGAAACTGCTCTGAAAGAATAGGTTTAAGGAGTTTGGGAGCATTTTGGGGCACCAACGAAGTTTTGCTGAGGGCCCCCAGAAGTCTAGGATTGGCACTGAAAAACGCAACACTGAGATCGAGTCCCAGCACTGATATTTTACCAGAATCAGTATTTAATTTAATATAATTGATTATCTTCATGAGATCTGTCTCTGTGCTGTGATGAGGTCAGAAACCAGACTGAAAATTGCTCAGGTGTCAATTTGAGTTTAAGAAGTTTTTCATTTATTTATTTATAAAGAATACTAAAGAAAACTCAAACTCAGAACAAGCAAAAACACTTAAAGAGACAGAACTTCACTGTCTGACGTCACATTGGTTGATGAGAATATGGTCATGTGCTGTGAATCTTCTCTGAGCAGCAGTGAATCCATCAGAGAATCGACTCTCGTATCGGTTCACGAGTCCTGTGACGTCTTTCTGTTGATGTTCAATGAATCTTCAGAGAATCGCTTTTCATGGATCAGCATCAAAACACAGAAAAACTCTTTCAGATAAACTCTAGACATGTTTCAGTGATCTGCATTGTGTTGAATGAATGGAAATGTTTTATATCTGTGTTTCTTCTGCTTTTAGTGCTGATGTCCTTCATCCACGCTGGACTCACTCAAGGTGCAGTATATTTGATTTATTAAACAAATGTGAATTGTTGTAGTAGTTTATTTGTCTACATGGATCATATGAGGATCCCACATTTGTCTCTTTGCTGATGATTTATGTCTATATTTTGCTGTCATTCACCTTCACCCAGAATCATTTGTCTGTGTTCCTCATGCTGCTAAAACACTGATAAATTATATAAAAAGTAGGTTAAAATGGTAGTTTGTTGCAAAAATTTACACTGTAATTAATGACCATTGATCCTTAGTTTTTTTCCCTCTGTTCAATTTGTCAAATAAAGTCACAAATTAACCACAAAGCAGAAAACAAATACAAATACTATAAAACAGCCACAAACACTGTTGATCTGAGGGACAGCTTCAGTGGAGAACACAGACATTTATGAGGGACATCATAACACATCCATAATAGAGAATAAATACAAACACACACAGATATAACACACATAACTAACATAACACGATACAGTAACATAATTGCAAAAATATTACAATTAAAAAAAATAAAATTAACTGACAAAGATTCATTTTTTATTGTTATAATAATGGTGTTTTAATGATGTCTCAACACAAATCTAAATGAGTCATTGAGTGATTATTGCAGACATCTAGTGGCTGTAGTCGACATTACATGTTATTTTATTTTATGGCAGCAATCTACCACTAAACCATGTCACATTGTCCATGTTATCTCCATGAATGAAAGTTAGAATTTACATCAAAATTATCTTATTAAATAAATATATTAAAATACATTTTTACTATTTTTTTTTTCTGGGCAACAATTTATTGTCACGATTAATCATTTTTATTTTATTTTATTTTATTATGAATGTTATATTCAGAAAAGCAAGCTAATGCAACAATTTTCACTGTAATTAATGACTCTGACTGTAAGATCTTGTGCACCTATCACTCTTAGTGTTATTCATTTAATATGATTTTGTTATGAAAACGTGTAAGAGATGAGAGACTGAGAACAGACACAGACATAAGTTCTCAATTGTATTGTGTTGTAGCCCATTATTGCCTCATCAACTATTAAAATAAATAATAGTTTGTTGAAACCATGGATCGCGGAACGTAACAAAAGAAAGGGGGATGTGGACACCTTTGCACACTGGCACGATGGATTTCAAGTGGCATTATAGTGCATTATAAATGTACCAAATCCTTGTTATTGTACTAAATAAAGTGTGTAAGATTGTACATTTTACATCCTAGTCTACATTTTAATATTAGAAACAGTTAGTATTAGATGCCAGATGCCTATTTATTAAGACTCGGGATAATTGATTTTTAGGATAGAGATCACGGTTCTCCCAAGATTCTGAAGCAAAACATTAGACAAATGCAAAATAATATAATTCACTTAGGTTTCTTACAAAATGTTTTATTTAAATGAGTGTAAAATGTTATAAATGAGCCAATTAAAATAAAAATATGTAAAAATTATTTGAAATATATGAAATTGTTTCGTTTTTGAACGAATCTCTTGATTGAATGAATTAGAAATCATGGGGGCGCCCGCGCAATCTTTTTTTTTTTTTTTTCCTATGGAAAGAACTTAAAGTACTCGTTTTTGGATGTGCTTTCTGTCGTCTCATGCAGTCTCTGTGGATGGAGCGCGTCGCAACAATGAACCGACTCACAGACATAAACTAAACTGAAACAAATCTATAGAAAGCTTGAAATGTCTACTACGAACTAATTCAAATACAAAACAAATCTTCTCTAATTATGTAGTCCGTATGAAAATGTGCATGTCCATTAGCCTACTGTGGAGATGGAGCGTCAGCGCCGGCGTTTGCATCCGACACTAACCGTGAAAGCACTAGTTGAGTAATAAATAATTAAAATGTCTTCTTTTTCCCCGATGCATTCATAAACTTTTGCCGGTGCTTTGCAGCAAGCTTTATGCGCACGCTTGAGCGCGGAATGTAGGCTATAATACGCCTAAATGCTTATTAAAAGATGGTTTAGTAGGTTATTATATTAATCTATTTAATATAAACGTTCGACTGGTTTACTAGAAAAATCCATAGTCGGGGGCTGGCCTAGCCTGGCTCAAGGAACCGATCCATTTTTTAAATAAAATGCTGTGACATTACGAAATGTGCGAATGCGAATCACGTCACATAGTATTCCATTGTACGAGTTATGCTTGTGTAAGTAGACAAATGTTTTTGTATTACTTAATCTTTCTTAAACTATGGGGGGTGCTTTGGTCTTTTTAGGGGTGCTGGAGCACCAGCTAGACCCTCCCTAGCGCCGCCCATTACAATCATCTGAAGCATAACATCAGATCCAAAAGTCAGTTTCTCATTTTGACGCGGCTGCCGCAACATCAGTCTATATCTGGACTATACACTTTTATCCCAATACTTTCATTATTATTTAATGTTTGCAACACAGAAATGTAGCCTACTGTGTAGACTGTTTGTAAAGCTGTTTCAAACATAAAGTTTATGATGAGCGCTGCTCTCTGGATCAGCGGATGCGCGAAAACAGGTTTAAATATTCCTATGTGATTGTGATTTTTTAATGGTTTAATAGACACGGTCTCATCGACATAGCAATAAGATTGAGTGTGTTTAAATCGAGATCGCGATCTTTTAATGAGTAATCCATATGAGCCTGTAGCCTATTTATTTTTGCGTGTCATTTGTACCAGACCTCAAAAGTTACCCGGGCCCAGGCCAAAAGTTTTTTAGGGGTGCCAATAATTGTGTCCAACGTGTATTTGAGAAAAACATTTATTTCATAATGATATTTCCCCCCATTTTAAATTCTTATTATCCAATGAAAGGTTAGATTTTTGTGATTTGTTTAAATAAAAGATCAAAAGGATTAACAATGCAGATTAATTTTCACAGCATTCTTTGATCATATTTACCAAGGGTGCTGATATTTTTGGCCATGACTGTATGTGAATATGTGTATGTATATATACAGAGCTGGGTAGTAACTGATTACATGTAAATCTGGATTACGTAATCAGATTCCAAAAAATTAAGTACTTGTAATTAGAGTAAGATTTACAAAAATCATTTCAGGTTTAAGAAGTGTTTCAACAGTCCATCAACTACTGATGAACTGAATTATCACTCAGTAGGTTATTTAACCATATATTATTATGTATTATTGAAAGGCTTTTGTCTTTCAAACTCATTAAACTGCACAAATTCTCGTTTTTTCTTATTTGCAGACATTCTCAAACTTTTAGTCATCTGAACCTCTTTCACCTAATATATTTACTTTATAGCGGTGGTCAATCGGCAATTCTGTAAAAGACAATATCTCCCTTTGCATTGAACTTTGAGCATCGTAACTTTGCAGATGTTGTTTGTGCTCAAACAGCAACACTGCACACTAACTTAAGTTAAAAAAGTGAAATCATAATCAATGACCCCTTTAAGTACCCCTGAGATTTTAAAATAAATATTTGAATAATTAAGTATCACATTTGCATGTTCACAGTTCTCTGACATTGGCTAATGGTCATATGGTGTGCAGGTAAACAAAATATTTCTTCTTTTTTAGTAAGTGAATTATTTTGATTGCTATTTTAAAATGATTTATTTTAATTTTTACATTTTTATAATTTAATGACATTTTTGCCTTTCATTAAACTCACAAACCCCCTGCAGTTCCTTTACGAACCCCAGTTTGGGAAACATTGATGTAATATAATGTTTAATGCACTTCATGTTGTTAATTACGATGAAAGGAATATATTTTCTCAGTCTTTGTATTTTTACATCATTATGGTTCAAGATTATCTTGTTTAAATCAATGTGATAAACGAGTTAAGTCAGAAGTAATCTAAATATAATCTAAAAGCAATCTGATTATATTACCTAAAATGTGTAAAGTAATGGATTACGTTACTGACTACAATTTTTGTGATGTAATTTGGAATCAGTAACGGATTACAATTTGTAAGTAATTTACCCAGCTCTCTCTCTCTCTCTCTCTGTATATGTATTATTTATATAAATAAAATATATAATTTATATTATTTATTACAATAATTTTTTTCAAGATTTCTGTAATGTCACAATTATATCGTTATTGTTCATTCTTTTGGTCATGGTGAAAAATCTCATATCATGAGAGCCCTAAAGACATGAAAAAAATATTAGCGACTCCAAGCTTTTGAACAGTAGTGTATATGTATTCATTGCATTCGGTGTCCATGTATGTAGGATGTACGTGGAATGGTGTTCGATATGTTGAAGAAGCCACGTGGACTGATGCTGGCCAAATATGTTCTTGTGTTGATGGACAGATGAGGTGTAGTAGGACTCATGACTGTGCAAATCCCACAGGTAAGAGAAAGAAAAGAAATATGAAAGACAGAGAGAAAAACACAGAGGCACTGTTCCAAACCCAAATGGGTTGTCTCTGTGTCTACATACATAGGTTAGTATATTACCTTGTAAACAAATCCAAAACAACTGCAATGGTGAGGGGGTGAGGGGGGTTATATTTTCTGACCACTTTTACAATCCATTACATCTTGACAATAAAAATTCCATCTGCATCAACTAATATTTACAAAACAAAATGTATAATCATTTATCAGGGGCACATCTGCCCCATATTTTGTTTTTTTAAAGGGGTCCTATTATGCTCTTTTACAAAGTCTTGATTTTGTTTTGGGGGTGTACTAGAACATGCTCTCATGCTTGGTGGTTCGAAAATCGCATTATTTTTCACATAATTTACATTATTACAATACCTTTCTCCCCAGCTTGACACAAACGGTTCGATTAGTTCCGGGTTTGATGAAGGCCTGCCTTCTGATAAACGAAATGTGTTGTGATTGGTTAGCTGTCCCAGTGCGTTGTGATTGGCGAACAGCTTAGACGGCGTTTCAGTACTGCCCCACCCTTGCCAAAACAGCAAGTTCGTCAATATTGCCATTATATCAATTAAGACCTCGAGATCGAGAATATTGAACAAGAGGATCGTGCAGAACCTTTGCACGCACGGATATTGCAAGACATATTAAAGTGGTAACGTTATTGTTGTTGTTGTTTTTTTTTGGCTAAATCACGTTTTAGATGGGATGTCAACAACAGCTTAAAAATAACTGCATTTACTATGTACAGATAAGTGCAACGGTAATATGTATTATGTTTATTGTTCTTTAATTCTAACATTATAACATGAATTGCAGTGAAACTGTTATACAGTTGAATTTATTTATACCATAGTCCCACAGACTTTTTTTTTTTTTTTTACACTATTTGTGGCCGCATATATATGCAAATTAATTATCTGCCAGTGGCAGCCGCTGTTGGGAGCGGGAGAGAGCGAGGTTTCCCTGGTAACGCTGTACACAAATTAGAGCTCCGCTCACATACGCTGCTTTATCAGACATTGCATGCAAGATGAAATGAAAATGACATCCAAAAATTTCTGAAATCAGCTGGTTTCCATCAGAAATACAGTGATATAAAAACACCTGCACTGGGTTTCGATTTTGAAACGTGCAGAGCTCAATCAAGCATCTCCCCACCCGCCAACCATTCGAATTTCAGTAGGCGGGATTTACAATTTGTGATGTCACAAATACAGGAAAAGAACTCTGTAGTCCAAACGAGCCTTTCGCTGTAGTTCTTGAAAAGGGATTTTTTAAAAACGAAATATCTCCCTTTGGAGTGGACTTTGAGATTTGTAACTTTGTAGATCGTTTTATGCCCAAACATACACACTACACACTGACTAAAATTCAAAAAGTGAAAAAGCATAATAGGACCCCTTTAAGGGCATTTTTGTTACGTCTTGTATCTAAGTGTGTGAGTTGTTTACTTACTTTTTTTAAATAGCCTTTCCGTTAATGCTATTATATTGCTCATTCAGACTGATTTTTGTGGTAATAATTTGTGCGGTTTATTAGGAGTGAGTATTATTAATAGCTTTAATTAAGAATCTTGTATATTAAAGGGATAGTTCACTTAAAAATGAAAATTTTATCATCATTGTCACCATGACTCATTCTCAAGTTGTTCTAAACCTGCATGAGTTTCTTTATTTGAAGAATTTTGGAAAACCAAACAGTGGACGTTAGCCATTGACTTTCAAAGCAAAGGGAAATGCTATGTAAGTCAATGGCTGCTGTCAGCTGTTTTGGTGAACTATCCCTTTAATTAATTGATTGTTATGATTATATTGAGTTGTATTCTGTGTTTTAGCCTGCATGTATGATGGCCTAGAGTATCAGAACGGTCAGGAGTTTCTACACCCCGCTGATCGCTGCGGTCGTTGCATGTGCTGGAATGGTCAGGTGACCTGCAACAGGAGGCCATGTCCAAACCCAGGATGTAGTAACCCCATCACTCGGCCGGTCCAGTGCTGTCCAGTGTGTGATGGTACCGTATAACACTGTGTCCACATTACTAGTTACAAAACCCACGACAGCCTTGTCAATGCATTTTATACTTTTAAATAGGGCTGCAACAACGAATCGATTAAATCGATAAAAATCGATTACTAAAAGCGTTGGCAACGAATTTCATAATCGATTCGTTGTGTCGCGCGACGCGAGACGTTTGATTATTAAAAAAAAAACTTTAGTTGAGCGTGGAGCGGAGTGAACACACTCGGTCTCTCGCGCACGGATGGTAGCAGAGTTTGGCGCCTCATAAAAAAAAAAAAAAAAAAAACGAGCGGAGGTAGAGGAAAGATACATGGCGGAGGCAGAGAAATCCGTGCGACCTAAGTCATCCAAGGTGTGGGAGCAGGGGCGGCGTTTGCGTATGGCAGTTGCCATACTCTAGCCCAGTCAGGTGCTGTGAAAAATTATCCAAACTTGAGTCGCTTATAATTCGTTTTATTATTTTAAATCAGAGAGTTTTAAAAATAGTAAACCAATGATAAGCATTAAAATAACTTGTCAGTAAAACTTCGTAACGCCATCGGATCATCGAGCTCTCAGCGAGACCTCGTAACTTCACCCCGCCTCCGTTCAGATTGACGCGCCGCGCACAGCCTGGAGAAGATGAGATCTCTGCTTTTCGCAATGCAAGGGTGAATAAATAATTGGTGTTTGAATAGTACAGCGTTTTCTTTACTCAAACACTATGTCAGTAAAGGATAATGTTTTTGTGTGTTTGAAGAGTGGAGAAGAATTAGTTATTTGCTGTCTATATACGTTTTAAATATCCTGTGCATTATGTCCATAAGCGCTTAATTTGAGATTTTGGCCAAGTGTATTAAACAACAAGAAAAACTAAGCGCCCATATAGCTACAATCAAAGTTATATAACCTGTAAAAGTTGATGAAAGCATAATGCACTTGCTGCTTCAGATAACAGTTACAGCCGTTCTAATGACAGACAAAACACTCCATCTCCGTCATTCTCTGGTCAAAAACATTGTTAACTCCATTTGAGCTTGATTTTCATATAATGTTAAGTGCAAGTGTCTGATACAATACCAACGCTAACGACGCAGTGTTGTTAAATTATTTAATTTTTGCACCCCAAAAAGTCTATATATTTGGCAGATGTAAAGCATACATGTGTATGTTTTTTGTGTTAGTCCATTTTTATTTTATTTTATTATTATTATAACAGCTCAGGGATGTTCAAGGAGCAACATGTTGGTGCACTTTCTAAAGATTTTAGTTCTGTTTTTGAATAAAGGGTTGGAAATGAATGCTTTTCTTTTTTCTTTTTCTTTTTAATCCGATTCATCGATTAATCGAAAAAAATAATCGACAGATTAATCTATTATTAAAATAATCGTTAGTTGCAGCCCTACTTTTAAATGTTTTTTTTGTTGTTGTTGAGTAAATAGTAAAATATGTAACCCTGGACCACAAAACCAGTCATAAGGGTAAATATTTCGATTTTATACATCATCTGAAAGATGGTTTGTTAGGATAGGACAATATTTGGCCAAGATACAACTATTTGAAAATCTGTAATCTGAGGGTGCAAAAAAATCAAAATGTTGAGAAAATCACCTTTAAAGTTGTTCAAATGAAGTTCTTAGCAATGCATATTACTAATCAAAAATGAAGTTTTGATATATTTACAGTAGGAAATTTACAAAATTTCTTCATGGAACATGATCTTTACTTAATATCCTAATATTTTTAATAATAATTTTGACCCATACAATCTATTTTTGGCTATTGCTACAAATATACGCCAGCGACTTATTGACTGGTTTTGTGGTCCAGGGTCACAATATGTGTTTTGTTTTATATTTATATATATAATGTATGTGTGTGTGTGTATATATATATATACCGTATTGACCCGAATATAAGACGATGTTTTTTTCTTGGAAATACATCTGAAAAAACGCGGTCGTCTTATATTCGGGACTAGACTTTGACATGTCAGTAATACACCCACAACAATAGGTGGCGCCAAAAACGCATAAGACGAGTGTGCCATGAAATATGTAATGTAATGTGTGTTGTAAAGATCACGAGTGAAACAAAAGAAAAAGAAAATCTTACAGCGGCACGAGTCGTGACTGTCATGTTAGCCTGATGGGAACAAACGTCCTCTGTTAGTGATTTTAAAACATAAGACAGTACCCAGATTTGAAGACTACAATAAGATTTCACTTCTACTGTTAATAAAAGTTTGGTAGGCTACTATGAGATGCATAGCCTAAATGTTATATAATTCAGATGGGCTACCTGTTATTTTTATGGTATATCAAAAAGTGTATATTTTTCAGTGTCATTGTTGGTACATTTTACCAGTATTTACCATACTTTCAAAACAAAAATTAAAATAGGAAAAATATGCAATTTGAAAATAACTTAAGAAAAAATGTGTTTTATAGAGAGAGAGAAAAAAACAAAAACAAGATTTGGTTTTCAAAAAGCCTTTTTCCAAAATGTACATCTGGAAAAAGGGGGGTCGTCTTATAATCAGGGTCGTCTTATATTCGGGACAATACGGTATATTATATATATATATATATATATATATAAATACAGTGCCTAACATAAATGAGTACACCCTGGTACATTTCTTATAATCCAACCTAATTACATCCATCTTTCTTTTAAATCAATACTTTCTATGGATTCTTTGCAATTAGATATTTCTGCAAATCTGGTTTATTGGTTTTAAATTCGATTAGTCATTAACAAAGCCAAAATTGAAACTATTATAACAAATTAATTTAAAATCATGGTGCTAAAATGAGTACACCCCAATGAATGTGTCAGTAGAAAACATCAAATAAAATTGTAAATATAGCTGCAAGCAGCAATGACGGGGCCAAGCACATCAGCGGCAAAATGAGGAGCTAAGCATAGCATTTAGCATCAGACCAACTTCAGCAATGATTAACTGAAGGCATTTTAAGATAATTGTAGTCCAAATGCCTGAAAAAGCATTTAAAACTACTAGTAATCCGACTGAATGATTTTTCACTTTTGACCAACAGGTTATCAAATCGATGTGGTGTGTTCTGTGTGAGGTGACTATGGCACACACAAAGTTTGGTGTCAAAATGCCAAAGCATTGCAGAGATACAGCCTCAAGTGTCATTTTGGCATCATAACTCAAATTCGTTGTTGTGGTATGTAAAAACGGTTTTATCTATCAACACAAAATCCATAACTTTTTGTCAGCATGGTCTGAAGATAATATGATTCGATTTCGGTGAAAATCGGAACAACGGTTGAGGAGGAGTTTGAAAAAATAGGTTTTCAACATAAATCAAAATTGTAGACAGGAAGTTTGGCTGACTATGGCACCATTGCCATCACTGTTCTCAGCATGACCCAGGGAATCTATTTATACCAGTCTCATTACAATAGGTAAAATGCACAGAAAGCTATTAGCATTTATTTGAAATGTCATTATAACTTTTGACCACAAGGTGGCACTGTCTCAGACCTTTTTGTGTACCTTCAGGTCATGGTCTCGATGGTATTCCACCAATGCATTCGTAAAATATAGCATTTTACATCATAATATTATATTGTAGTCAATGGAAATTTCATATTTTGTTCAATTATAGCGCCACCAAGAGGCACAGTCCCACCAAAATTTTAATGTGTCCTTAAGAGTGTGCCCATACATATGTGTGTCAAATTTGGTGAAAATATCTCATTTTGTTTCGGAGTTATTGACATTTTTATATACGAGATGAGAAAAAATGACTGACTGTCAACTTTGTTTGCATTTTTGTACCACTTACTATCACAATTTGGGCTATTGGGCAGATCCATGTAGTCAACACGCCATGATTCCGATTTTCCTACGGTGGTTTCGAGTCGATCGGAGTAACGGTTTCTAAGATATTGCCAGCTTTTTTTTTAAGCGCTAAAGTGCAACTCTGGACAAACCATAAGGCAAAACCTGGCAAGTTTGGTACCGCTGGACTCGGCAAGGATTCAGGAGTCTAAAAAGGTGACTCCCGTGAAAATAAGTCGACCACACCTAAAGTTATAAGCATGTGGATGTGACTCGAAACTTCTCAGGCTCCTTCAGGGCATCGTACTGATGACCCATACCAAGTTTCGTAACGATACGTCACTGCGTTTGTAAAATTTAGCATTTTAATACAAAATTCAACATGGCCGACGCCCAAAATGGCTGACATGGGAAAATTGGATATGGTTGGACTCGGCATGATGCACAGAATCTAATGAGACCAATTGGCCAAACAATTCACACGTTATAAGCAAAAATATGCATTTTTCATATCTCCTGACCACTAGGAGGAACAGCGTTGAAACACTGCAGGTAGCCTCAGGCCATGCTTGTTATAACACACACCAAGTTTCGTCTCAATACGCCAAACCGTTGCGGAGATATTGCCTCAGATCCATTTTGGATGGTGGTGGCGCTAGAGAGTTTGAGGTAGAAACTCCAAATTTGCTGTGGTTACTATTGACACTATCCTCTATCAGTGTGCCAAATTTTACAACTTTCCCGCAAGCGGTTTTATGGGCTGCCATAGACTCGAGCGGAAGAAATGGAAGAAGAAGAAGAATAAGAACGCTAACGGATATAATAGGTGCGTACGCACCTTCGGTGCTTGGCCCCTAATTAGCAGTAAATCACGAGCAGGTAGGTCTAATCAATTATTACAACGAGTGGCCACATGAAAATTGACTATTTAAGAGAAAATCCACTCCCCTATAATGCTGACAAAATGGCACCACATGGAAAAGAAATGTGGCAAAAGTGATCCAAAAATTAAAAAAGGATAGACTTGTGGGAAGCTCGCTGAGACGTCCAGGGCATCCAAGCAAGTTAACACTTCATTTTGTGATGAGAAAATTGAAGAAAATCGCCATGCAAGTTCAGCACAATTGGCAAAATCATTAGAAAGTCAAACTGGGCTGAGTATTTCCCATGACACCATACGACGTACACTGCAGAGGAGTGGCATGCATGGCTGTCGTCTACGAAGGAAGCCACTGTTAAAGCCCATGCACAAAAAAGCCTGTCTATAATTTGCCAGAGCTCATGTTTACAAAGACGAAGCCTGTTGAGACTCTATACTTTGGAGTGATGAAACAAAGATTAATGTTTTTGGCTCTGATGGGTTCAGAACTGTATGGCATCACAAGGGTGAGGAGTACAATGAAAAATGCATGGTACCTATAGTAAAGCATGGTGATGGCAGTGCTCTTGCGTGGGGTTGCATGAGTTCTGCAGGCATCAGGGAGTTGCATTTCATAGAAGGCATCATGAATTCACAGATGTACTGTGAAATACTAAAAGAGAAGATGCTACCATCACTTCGTGCCCTAGGTCGCCGGGCTCTTTTTCAACATGATAATGACCCAAAACCTAAATCTAAGGTAACTGGTTCATTTCTGAGGAAGAAAAGGGTAAAAGTGATTCAGTGGCCAAGCATGTCACCAGATCTCAACCCAATAGAACGTGAGGAGTTTTGAAAAGACAAGTTGAACATGATTCTGCATCCAGGATCTGAAAAACTTCATTCTTCAAGAATGGAGAAAGGTAGATGTAGCTATATGTCATCAGCTTGTTCATTCAATGTCTAGAAGAATTGGTGCTGTTCTTAAAAATCAAGGAGGCCATACAAAATATTATATTTAGTTGAATCTGTTGTAAGATGTAATCATTATTGCAACACCTCAATTGAATTACAGTACATGTGTTATTTCTTCTTATCCTAAAGATGTTTGGAGAGCAGACTCTTATGTAATTAAAAATAAATGTTCAATAGAACTTGTAAAAATGCTGCAAATTGGCCTCATATTTGCTGGGAAATGGATGAAAATCTTAATTCTCAAAGGGGGTGTACTCATTTATGCTGGGAACTGTAAGCATATATATAGATAGATAGATGGATAGATACAGTGTGACGGTATGTGAGTTTTCTAACATTTATACATATATGATGATTTTTGTGGTTTATGGAAAATTAAAAGGAGTGAGTATTTTAGTAGATTTAATTAAAGGGATAGTTCACCCAAAAAGATTAAATTTTGTTATCATTGACTTGTCATCTTTAACTCACTCTCAAGTTACTCCCAAACTGTATGAGTTTCTTTCTCCTGCTGAGCATAAAAGAAGATACTTTGAAGAATCTTAGTATCCAAACAGTGGATGTTAGCCACTGACTTTCATAGAAAAAATACTATGGAAGTCAATGGCTGCTGTCAGCTGTTTTGGTGAAAAATCTGTAATTAAGAGTCTTTTATATTAATTAATTGATTGTTATGATTATATTGAGTTGTATTCTGTGTTTTAGTCTGCATGTATGATGGTCGAGAGTGTCAGAATGGTCAGGAGTTTCCAGACCCCGCTGATCGCTGCAGTCGTTGCATGTGCTGGAATGGTCAGGTGACCTGCAACAGGAGGCCATGTCCAAACCCAGGATGTAGTAACCCCATCACTCGGCCGGGCCAGTGCTGTCCTGTGTGTGATGGTACCGTATAACACTGCATCTACATTACTAGTTACAAAACCCACCGAAAGCCTTGTTTTCTTTTTTTTTTTTTGAGTAAATGGTAAAATGTGTTTTTTCATTAAAAGATACATATACTAGTGTTCTCCTAAACTAGTGTACTTCATTGACAAAAAGCACAAAGAGCACTTTTTACAGTATTACTCTTCTGATAAAAATGGGCAAGAAATATTGATGACTACTGTGCTGCAATGATTTTTTTACATATACCTGTATACATATAAAACTGCCTCCTCATTTTAAAACACCACCGCACGCCACTGATATATATATATATATATACATATACATACATATAAAATGAATGTCCCTGTTACACTTAATGTTTACCCTAAGTTCAAATAGCTATAGATTCTATTTACACTTAGCAGGATTTTCTGTTATTTATACTACTTATTGCAAATAGTGTCAGTTTTCTGCACTTCAGTATTGTAGTACATTATAAAACATTATGTAGTAATAACATATTGAGTGTAAATTCTAATTATTAAATGGATGTCACCTTATTGGGATAATAATCTCTCCCTACCCTATACTTCTAAATTCAACTTTTAGATTATTTCCTTCATTATTATTGAAAATGCATGCCTTTCCGACGTGATATCTGATTTGAAAAGGTCGGAAAAAAGTTAGGCAAAACACGGATTCGAACACCGGTCGTTCGCGTCATAAACGACTTCAACACGTACTTCACCATCTGCACCACTGGAGCTACTATAGAAAGATGCTTTGTAATCACACGTTGGTGGGCGGAGTTAATATAAATAACCTCTGCCAACAAGGCTGCCTATTTGCTCTTGTAAATAGATACTCCGTTTTTTGTTTGTGAACTGATATTCAGCTGTTCTTTTTAATAACTTATTTTTGGGTCATCGTCATAAAAGCCCTGTCACAGGCACAAAGATACATCTTTCATTTCATCAAGCTAAATGCTCACTAAAAACTGACAGTCATCACGTTATCAAGTTTCATTGTGACGTGACAAAGCAGTTCTAAGCGGGAGAGTTGCGTACTTACTTTATAATTAGTCAATAACGCCATCACTTTCTTCATTCAGACCGAGAGCTCGCACGAAAACAAGAGGCGGGATTTATCACACAAACCAATCACATCCTATCATAACCGATCATATCCAATTATAGCGCGATAGAGGCATTGCCTCCTCTCACGTGATTTTTCCCCATTCATCTCAGTGAGCCTCCAGAAAAGTCACGGCACGCTAAGGGGTCTCTGTAGAAAGTCAATGGACTGAAGGGAGGCAAGCCTCCGCTGTAACTTTACCTGCGGGTGTCGCTGTTGGACAGTGTTACTTTATAAAAACAAGTTACTTTTAGACTTTTAATTTCATATTTAGTCATATGTGCGCTGTTTTATTTTTGTAATATCTAATATTTTCTCATCCAGTTTTGAGGAGAGGAGACACTGCCTCCCTTGCCTCCTCAGAGGAAACGACCCTGATATACAGTGAGGAAAATAAGTATTTGAACACCCTGCTATTTTGCAAGTTCTCCCACTTAGAAATCATGGAGGGGTCTGAAATTGTCATCGTAGGTGCATGTCCACTGTGAGAGACACAATCTAAAAAAAAAAATCCAGAAATCACAATGTATGATTTTTTAACTATTTATTTGTATGATACAGCTGCAAATAAGTATTTGAACACCTGTCTATCAGCTAGAATTCTGACCATCAAAGACCTGTTAGTCTGCCTTTAAAATGTCCACCTCCACTCCATTTATTATCCTAAATTAGATGCACCTGTTTGAGGTCGTTAGCTGCATAAAGACACCTGTCCACCCCATACAATCAGTAAGAATCCAACTACTAACATGGCCAAGACCAAAAAGCTGTCCAAAGACACTAGAGACAAAATTGTACACCTCCACAAGGCTGGAAAGGGCTACGGGGAAATTGCCAAGCAGCTTGGTGAAAAAAGGTCCACTGTTGGAGCAATCATTAGAAAATGGAAGAAGCTAAACATGACTGTCAATCTCCTTCGGACTGGGGCTCCATGCGAGATCTCACCTCGTGTGGTCTCAATGATCCTAAGAAAGGTGAGAAATCAGCCCAGAACTACACGGGAGGAGCTGGTCAATGACCTGAAAAGAGCTGGGACCACCGTTTCCAAGGTTACTGTTGGTAATACACTAAGACGTCATGGTTTGAAATCATGCATGGCACGGAAGGTTCCCCTGCTTAAACCAGCACATGTCCAGGCCCGACTTAAGTTTGCCAATGACCATTTGGATGATCCAGAGGAGTCATGGGAGAAAGTCATGTGGTCAGATGAGACCAAAATAGAACTTTTTGGTCATAATTCCACTAAACGTGTTTGGAGGAAGAAGAATGATGAGTACCATCCCAAGAACACCATCCCTACTGTGAAGCATGGGGGTGGTAGCATCATGCTTTGGGGGTGTTTTTCTGCACATGGGACAGGGCGACTGCACTGTATTAAGGAGAGGATGACAGGGGCCATGTATTGCGAGATTTTGGGGAACAACCTCCTTCCCTCAGTTAGAGCATTGAAGATGGGTCGAGGCTGGGTCTTCCAACATGACAATGACCCGAAGCACACAGCCAGGATAACCAAGGAGTGGCTCTGTAAGAAGCATATCAAGGTTCTGGCATGGCCTAGCCAGTCTCCAGACCTAAACCCAATAGAGAATCTTTGGAGGGAGCTCAAACTCTGTGTTTCTCAGCAACAGGCCAGAAACCTGACTGATCTAGAGAAGATCTGTGTGGAGGAGTGGGCCAAAATCCCTCCTGCAGTGTGTGCAAACCTGGTGAAAAACTACAGGAAACGTTTGACCTCTGTAATTGCAAACAAAGGCTACTGTACCAAATATTAACATTGATTTTCTCAGGTGTTCAAATACTTATTTGCAGCTGTATCACACAAATAAATAGTTAAAAAATCATACATTGTGATTTCTGGATTTTTTTTTTTTAGATTATGTCTCTCACAGTGGACATGCACCTCGATGACAATTTCAGACCCTCCATGATTTCTAAGTGGGAGAACTTGCAAAATAGCAGGGTGTTCAAATACTTATTTTCCTCACTGTATATATATATATATATATATATATATATATATATATATATATATATCCCAGACATTCGGACGGTATGATTAAACAGCCAGTATGCTAGTATTATCATATTTTGTAATTATACAACAGTTTGACGGCATACATAAGAAACAACTATGTAGTGTCTTTACAAACCCTCTTGTGTGCAGAACTACTTCCTTCCGCCTCAGATTCAAATCTAAAGTTGACAGTTTAACAGCTGAGCCCAAGCCTCCGTTAATAATTCCAAAACATTACTTTAGAACTAGTAACGAAAGAACGTTGGGTTGCTTCATTACCTGCATCTTATACAGCATTCATTCTTCAGCTCAATCTCATATTCACAATAAAACATTAGTTTGAATGTCCACAGAGGAAAGTGATAGGCTCTCTGTTGTACTATCCTTTCATTTGTTAAGGGTGATATCCAATGACAGTGCTGTTCAGTGCATTTGTTGGCTGCTTCTAACAAGGTGCTGTTGGAAGTAAACACATTTGAAGTCTAAACAAGTACATTCTCGCCCGAAAAACTCATAAAACTACATTCTGTGACACAAAAACATTATTATTTATGAAATTATTCATAATATAATAGATTTGGGTGTCCGCCATGACACTCACTGTGAGGAATAGCACAAGCAGAGTGATACAAACAGTGAAATGGTTGGAGTGCTGTTATCACATATAGGCTATACACACACACACACACACACACATATATATATATATATATGCTAGTGTTCTCCTAAAGTAGTGTGTACACACACACACACAGTGTGACAGTATGTGAGTTTTCTTACATTTATACGTATATGATGATTTGTGTGATTTATAGAAAATGAAAAAGAGTGAGTATTATTAGTAGCTGTAATTAAGGGTCTTTTAAATTAAAGAGAGAGTTCATACAAAAATTAAAATTTTGTTATCTTTGACTTGTCATCATTTTCTCACTCAAGTTGCTCCAAACCTGTATGAGTTTCATTCTCCTGTTGAGCATGAAAGAAGATATTTTGAATAATCTTAGTATCCAAACAGTGGACGTTAGCCACTGACTTTCAAAGAAAAAATACTATGGACGTCAGTGGCTGCTGTCAGCTGTTTTGGTGAACTATCCCTTTAATGAATTGATTGTTATGATTATACTGAGTTGTAGTCTGTGTTTTAGTCTGCACCTATGATGGCCAAGAGTATCAGAACGGTCAGGAGTTTCTACACCCCGCTGATCGCTGCAGTCGTTGCGTGTGCAGGAATTTTCAGGTGACCTGCAACAGGAGGCCATGTCCAAACCCAGGATGTAGTAACCCCATCACTCAGCCGGGCCAGTGCTGTCCAGTGTGTGATGGTACCGTATAACACTGCGTCCACATTACTAGTTACAAAACCCACGACAGCCTTGTCAATGCATTTTATACATTTAGTTAATAGTAAAATATGTGTTTTTGTTACTTTATATATATATATATATATATATATGTGTGTGTGTATACAGGTGCTGGTCATATAATTTGAATATCATCAAAAAGTTGATTTATTTCACTAATTCCATTCAAAAAGTGAAACTTGTATATTATATTCATTCATTACACACAGACTGATATATTTCAAATGTTTATTTCTTTTAATTTTGATGATTTACAGCTCATGAAAGTCAAAAATCAGTATCTCAAAATATTAGAATATTTACATTTGAGTTTGAATAAATGACCATCCCTACAGTATAAATTCTGGGTATCTCTTGTTCTTTGAAGCCACAATAATGGGGAAGTCTGCTGACTTGGCAATGATCCAGAAGACGAACATTGACACCCTCCACAAAGAGGGTAAGTCACAGAAGGTCATTACTGAAAGGTGTGGCTGTTTACAGAGTGCTGTATCAAAGCATATTAAATGCAAAGTTGACTGGAAGGAAGAATTTGGGTAGGAAAAGGTGCACAAGCAACAGGGATGACCGCAAGCTTGAGAATACAGTCAAGCAAAGCCGATTCAAACACTTGGGGGAGCTTCACAAGGAGAGAACTGAAGCTGGAGTCAGTGCATCAAGAGTCGCCACGCTCAAACGTCTTCAGGAAAAGGGCTACGAAGCCACTTCTGAACCAGAGACAACGTCAGAAGCGTCTTACCTGGGCTGTGGAGAAAAAGAACTGGACTGTTGCTCAGTGGTCCAAAGTCCTCTTTTCAGATGAAAGTAAATTTTACATTTCATTTGGAAAGTAAGGTCCCAGAGTCTGAAGGAAGAGTGTAGAGGCACAGAATCCATGTTGCTTGAAGTCCAGTGTGAAGTTTCCACAGTCAGTGATGATTTGGGCTGCCATGTCATCTGCTGGTGTTGGTCCACTGTGTTTTCTGAAGTCCACAGTCAACGCAGCCATCTACCAGGAAATTTTAGAGCACTTCATGCTTCCTTCTGTTGACAAGCTTTATGGAGATGCTGATTTCATTTT
Organism: Onychostoma macrolepis; assembly: GCF_012432095.1. Lineage (NCBI taxonomy): Eukaryota > Metazoa > Chordata > Actinopteri > Cypriniformes > Cyprinidae > Onychostoma > Onychostoma macrolepis. The sequence goes on from NC_081161.1 coordinate 43,696,387, forward strand.
CCAGCAGGACTTGCACCTGCCCACACTGCCAAAGGTACCAAAAGCTGGTTCAATGACCATAGTGTTACTGTGCTTGATTGGCCAGCAAACTCGCCTGACCTGAAACCCATAGAGAATCTATGGGGTATTGTCAAGAGGAAGATGAGAGACACCAGACCCAACAATGCAGAAGAGCTGAAGGCCACTATCAGAGCAACCTGGGCTCTCATAACACCTGAGCAGTGCCACAGACTGATCGACTCCATGCCACGCCGCATTGCTGCAGTAATTCAGGCAAAAGGAGCCCCAACTAAGTATTGAGTGCTGTACATGCTCATACTTTTCATTTTCATACTTTTCAGTTGGCCAAGATTTCTAAAAATCCTTTCTTTGTATTGGTCTTAAGTAATATTCTAATTTTCTGAGATACTGAATTTGGGATTTTCCTTAGTTGTCAGTTATAATCATCAAAATTAAAAGAAATAAACATCTGAAATATATCAGTCTGTGTGTAATGAATGAATATAATATACAAGTTTCACTTTTTGAATGGAATTAGTGAAATAAATCAACTTTTTGATGATATTCTAATTATATGCTGGTCATCACTTACTCACTCAAGTTGCTCCAAACCTGTATGAGTTTCATTCTCCTGTTGAGCATGAAAGAAGATATTTTGAATAATCTTAGTATCCAAACAGTGGACGTTAGCCACTGACTTTCAAAGAAAAAATACTATGGACGTCAGTGGCTGCTGTCAGCTGTTTTGGTGAACTATCCCTTTAATTAATTGATTGTTATGATTATACTGAGTTGTATTCTGTGTTTTAGTCTGCATGCATGATGGTCGAGAGTATCAGAACGGTCAGGAGTTTCCAGACCCCGCTGATCGCTGCAGTCGTTGCGTGTGCAAGAATTTTCAGGTGACCTGCAACAGGAGGCCATGTCCAAACCCAGGATGTAGTAACCCCATCACTCGGCCGGGCCAGTGCTGTCCTGTGTGTGATGGTACCGTATAACACTGCGTCCACATTACTAGTTACAAAACCCACCGAAAGCCTTGTTTTCTTTTTTTTTGAAGTAAATAGTAAAATGTGTTTTTTCATTGTAAGATACATATACTAGTGTTCTCCTAAACTAGTGTACTTCATTGACAAAAAGCACAAAGAACACTTTTTACAGTATTACTCTTCTGATAAAAATGAGCAAGAAATATTGATGACTACTCCTGCACTGCAATGATTTTTTTCCCCAAACAAAGCTCCTCAGAATAAGAATGGAATACATTTATTTAGCAAGTTTGCGTAACATTTTGCATTTTTAAGTGTGACAAATATGCAAATAATTTTTTTTAAAAAGGAAGGGGGCAAAAACCTTTTCACAGCACTGTACATATACATATACAATTAATGTCCCTGTTACACTTAATGTTTACACTAAGTTCAAATAGCTATAGATTCTATTTACACTTAGCAGGATTTTCTGCTATTTATACTACTTATTGCAATATTGTCAATTATCTGCACCTCAGTATTGTAGTACATTATAAAACATTATGAAATAATAACATATTGAGTGTAAATTCAAATTATTAAATGGATGTCACCTTATTGGGACAATAATCTCTCCCTACCCCTACCCTATACTTTAAGTTCAACTTTTAGATTAATTCCTTCATTATTATTGAAAATACATGTAATAATAACAGTAATAAACAAGTACATTCTCGCCTGAAAAACTCTTAAAACTACATTCTGTGACACAAAAACATTATTATTTATGAAATTATTGTAGATTTGGGTGTCCGCCATAACACTCACTGTGAGGAATAGCACAAGCAGAGTGATACAAACAGTGAAATGGTTGGAGTTCTGTTATCACATATAGGCTATATATACACATACATACACACACAAATCTTCTCTAATTATGTAGTCCGTATGAAAATGTGCATGTCCATTAGTCTACTGTGGAGATGGAGCGTCAGCGCCGGCGTTTGCATCCGACACTAACCGTGAAAGCACTAGTTGAGTAATAAATAATTAAAATGTCTTCTTTTTCCCCGATGCATTCATAAACTTTTGCCGGTGCTTTGCAGCAAGCTTTATGCGCACGCTTGAGCGCGGAATGTAGGCTATAATACGCCTAAATGCTTATTAAAAGATGGTTTAGTAGGTTATTATATTAATCTATTTAATATAAACGTTCGACTGGTTTACTAGAAAAATCCATAGTCGGGGGCTGGCCTAGCCTGGCTCAAGGAACCGATCCATTTTTTAAATAAAATGCTGTGACATTACGAAATGTGCGAATGCGAATCACGTCACATAGTATTCCATTGTACGAGTTATGCTTGTGTAAGTAGACAAATGTTTTTGTATTACTTAATCTTTCTTAAACTATGGGGGTGCTTTGGTCTTTTAGGGTGCTGGAGCACCAGCTAGACCCTCCCTAGCGCCGCCCATTACAATCATCTGAAGCATAACATCAGATCCAAAAGTCAGTTTCTCATTTTGACGGCTGCCGCAACATCAGTCTATATCTGGACTATACACTTTTATCCCAATACTTTCATTATTATTTAATGTTTGCAACACAGAAATGTAGCCTACTGTGTAGACTGTTTGTAAAGCTGTTTCAAACATAAAGTTTATGATGAGCGCTGCTCTCTGGATCAGCGGATGCGCGAAAACAGGTTTAAATATTCCTATGTGATTGTGATTTTTTAATGGTTTAATAGACACGGTCTCATCGACATAGCAATAAGACTGAGTGTGTTTGAATCGAGATCGCGATCTTTTAATGAGTAATCCATATGAGCCTGTAGCCTATTTATTTTTGCGTGTCATAATTTGTACCAGACCTCAAAATTTACCCGGGCAAAAGTTGCCAGGAGACACTTGACAAATCAAAATAACACGTGTTTGCTAAATCAGCTGAAAATATCAAACATGTCTGATATCCTCCGACTGTGTGCAATCAGAGTCTGAAGCTAAAAGATCTGAGTCTGTGACCATCACACACTACACCATTTTCTGTGGAATCTGTCAAGAACTAAAAGCTGCAGACTGGATCTGACTTTCAGGAAACTAGCGTCGACTTCTCTAGACTGTAAATCAGGGCAAACATCTTGTAGTGTATTCCAGGCTTAACTCTGAAGTGCTTCGAAACACACAGTTTATTGTGTTGACATCATTTCACCTGAAACAGGAAGAGAGGGCGGGACATATCAAGCAGCTCCGCCCCCTTTTTTAAATAGCCACACAGTTATATCACAGTTTGGACCAGAGCCGTTGAACTCAGAAAAGCCACATTTGACAGCTTACAGTTTTTTTTAATTGCTAACATGCCTTGTTCAATACTGAGGCCACATTTTCAAAACTGTTCACACATTCAGCGAGACAGAAGTCTATGCGGACCAAACTGTGAATCATTTTTCATTGCTTTCAGACAAAATGCATGCAATGACCACATTTTTCAAAATCCACAAACACTTTTGTCATTCATACTCCACAACGCTGTACATTTACAGCACATTTTTCAAATGCTAACAAACTGCTTTCAAAACTGATAAAAGCACATTTACCTTCGGCCCGAGTTGGTTTTGTCTCCGGCGGCCGCTGCTAGAATGAAGGAACTCAGCTGCCTGAGAGAAAGATTTGTCGGTTAATCCTGAGGAGATTTCGGCGGGCACAGTTCTCAAGAGGAATACTTCAGATGCAAAAAGGTAAATTAAGTTATTTAATTTATTTAATGCTCAATCTAGTGAATCATTGAATGATAGACAGTAACAAATTGCACCTTGATGAAAACCAATACAGTATTGTGAATAACAAAGCTCAAATACTTGAAACAAACAAATAAACAATTAATCACACTCAAACCCAAAATAAGACAGTGTTACCACATACAATACAACTGGCTCAATTGAATGGGGGTACCCAACAATTCAGAATGTAACAAGAGAAAAGGATATAGAGGCAAGGCTTTTAGCAGAGTATGTAAAGCCCGGTACACACCAAGCCGACGGTCGGCCGTCGGGCAGTTTTTGTTCGTCGGCCGACTAAGTTTTCTCAGTGTGTTCTGCGGCGTCGGCTGAAGTTGGTCCTCGTCTGCTTTTTTACGGCCGATTCGACATGTTGAATCGGCGTCGGAGCTCGTCGGTCAGCCGGGCCATATGATCGTTCTGATTGGCTGTTCAGCTGGCAAACCACTGCGCGAGAAAGGTGCAGAACCGACGTGCTACTTGGCCATCGGGTGTCGGGCGTTAGCTTGGTGTGTCAAGGCAACTTTGGACCCAGATGCTGCCGATGTGAGCCAACCCTGCATTCTGCTTTCGTCGCCACTAGTTTGTCGGCGTCGGCTTGGTGTGTACCGGGCTTAAAAGTCCCAATCTTGACAAAGTCCAAACGGGCCTTAAAGATATGCAATCCCATTGGCATAATCCAACCCAGAGGAGAAGTCGGTCTCAGCCTTTTCTGTAGCCTTTAAAGCATCATAGCAGAGTCCTCTGTTAGCTTCTCTGCAAACTTTCAAACAATTTAGATTAACCTTTTTTTCCAGGGTACATCAAAATGTGCATTTGAATATCAGTAAAGCACTTAAAGGCCAAAATTCACTTAACTTCCCGCACACCATATGATTCCACGCCTGTTCACCCCTCCATCAGCAAACTCCATCACCATGCCTCCCTTCTCTCTACTCCCCGGAAACCTTTAAACCATTTCTCTCTTTGTTACCCTCTAGAGGACAGGATGAAAATTTCATCCCTGTAACTAAATAACTGTTACACTAGTATTATTTGATGTTTAAATGCCACGAAGAGTATAGTTTTTAGATGGTTTCTGTTAGGTTTGCGATGATAACATAGCATCAGAAAAATCATTCGGTCCCGGATATATTGAGTGTTGATGAGTAACGTTAGGCCTAACTGTTAGGCGCGGTCTCTTTAGGAAAACAATATGTAATTTTTTTTATATAAAAAACTGATGAGCTGTATCCAGTGCACGATAATGTTAGGTAATTACATTTTAATGAGTGAAATTATATTTTATTTGCTAGAACTCATTCGATTCGTCTTTTTCAACGAGTGATTGATATTGAATCAGAGTCGGACTGCGCTGGTGGCGCCATAAACATCTATACGAGTGACTCTGTCTGATTCGATTCACTTAACCATTCAAATGAGTCATTTGTTTGTGAATCAAACTGAGCACGCTGTTGTAGCATTATACCTGCTAAAACAATTCAATATGTGCAATCTGAATTTAATAATAATATTTATGTTGTGGTAACACTGCCGTGTGGGAAGCTCTGGCAGAGAAAAACACTATAGATAGGTAAGAGAGAGCCGTAAAATGTAAGTGTATCAGCTTTTGTTCTTGAATGGAGGCCTAATCTGTCTGCTGCACTTGAGCAAGTTCAGTTTTTAGAGTGAATGAAAACTTTTGAAGCATAGATATGCCGTATGATGTGATTAAAAGCATACTTATTTTACTGTGGTGGGGATTATTATGAGCAAACAAACTTAAAAGTTTAATCTGAACACTATATATATGTAATCTGACGTTTATTTATTTTTTTACAGAAATTCTGAGCTGCTGTGTGAACATTCATCAAACATATAAGGTGCGAATTCTGGGTCTGGTCCTAATGATTGTAAAAAAAACTGTAATGCTTAAGATTTAATAATTACCTTACAATATATATTTATACATATTTCAAGGCTGCAATTTGGAAAAAACTTTCAAGCTAATGCTGCTGAAATGGAGGTCAAGGGGACTATGAAGAGGTGGCTCCAGCAGATCAGAAGTGAGGACTTCAGGAGGCAGACACACTCTGTGAGTTTAAATGTCCCATCTCTTTAACCTTCTATACACATGACACACAATCACATTTCTATAATTCAAATCCCTTAAAGGATTTTTATGCTGCACCAATTAGGGTAAGCAGCAACACTTGGCAACACTTCCTATAATATCTAATGTACTTGTTAATTTGTAAGAAGAATGACATCAATGCTTATATACTGTCTCACCCTTATCCCTAGGTTACAGTAATCAGCTGATCCAGTCGGTATCCAGACCAGATGGTGGACCTGCACCCAGGAGCGACCACAACACATCCCTGACTGTCAGCGGAGACCATGTCAGCTAGATCACAGATCCTCTGTGAAGACCTCATTGATGGCCCCAGCACAGATCCTCAGCAAAGACTACGAGAACCAGACAAGCCCTCTGCACAGACCCTTTTTACCAGCTTCACCTGCTGGCGTGATGTTTCTTCAAGCAGAAGAAGTTGGATGAAATATTCTGAATGATATCAATCCACAATCTGACTTGTGATGCAGGCTGGAATAATCACACCACGTTCATTCGTTTGGCCAGACGAGACTGTTTCCTGACTGAGCCGGGTCTTGTTTGGGTTTGGGTTCCTTGTCACTGTTGCCTTTTGTCTTGCTGGGTTGAAGACACCTAATATTCAGCAATATTATTGACTTGACTGCACTGACACTATTTGATAAGAACTGAACTGAATTATGACACACAATGTTTTATATATGACGACTTTATTTGCAAAAACAGATAAAATCATGTTTTTTGTTATCATGTTTTTATTGTTTTATTGTGTTAGTTAGCTAGTATTTATTAGTTATTCTTTACCTAATCAAAATAACCCGAATGCAGTTTGATTGAGATTAATTGGAATGCACAATGAAAAAACATGATTTTTAAAAATTGTTAAAAACGGTTATCTGTTTCTGAAAATGAACTCTTCATATATATATATACAGTAAATATAATTTACTTGTTACTTCATGGTTTAAAAAGTGTGAATGTTTATACTGTAGTGCATTTGTTCATTGTTCATATATATTTATATTAAAGTATTTGGTAATTTTATAATTAAAGCCTTTTTAATATTTTTAAATGGTTGTATTTGTGTTTCACTGCTGAATTACATTTAGCAGTTTCTGGGCCACATACGGCCCGGGGACCAAGCCGAGTCTCAGCCAGATCTGGCTTAAAGTGTCTGGGCCAGACCTGGGCCACGTCAATAAATAACAGTCATTTTACAGGGGGGCCCGCATCTGGGCCAGAGGGAATTGTTTGAGTCGGTTTTCAGTGTGTGGGCCAGTTTTGGGCCGGGGACCCAGCCAGAACTGGGCCAGAAGCTAAGCAAGGTTGTGGCCCAGAGGTGGGCCAGACAAATTTTGCTATCTGGGAGTCGTTAAATTATTGCACTCACCATATTAGCGCCACCATCGTCTCTCCTCCGCTGCAGTCGCGGCTGCTGTATGAGTAAAATTAACTTACACTCCTCACAAACAACATCGAGAGAAAAAGGAAAAGATGAAAACAATCTCAGTCGATCTCGCTGGTCCGGGGTTCAAGCGCGGTTATGTCCGCTGCAGGCGCGGGAGAAAGCTACGTTAGCTAACGGATGAGAAATGTCCCATCGTTTAAACTTTAGACAAACAACAATTTTCGCCGATCACAAACAGTCGAGGAAAGCGATAAAAGGTAAATGTCGGAAAATAACGTCCATAGAAGTAACTTATCTAAAACAAAGTTTGCAGCTTCTCATCCACAGATCCTTGAATTCACACACAATCAAGATGATAATAATTACGCCGTTAACGGACTCACAGCGCCGGTGTGGGGGCGTGGTTATAGATAAACTAATAATATGAGTTAATAACCTTGATATTTTACATTCATCAAAACAAATATACCTTAGTTGAACTCTTAATGAAAAATATTTATATTTATCAATGTTTTGAACTAAAAAAATGTTACTTGAAAAATAAAACAAATAATGGTAAATTTAATTGAAAGACAAATTATTAATTGGATGAAGTACTGCTTGAAAAAAACAAAAAAAAACAATTCAGAGTACATAGCTCAGGGGACATTATAGATGAGATATTTCAGTGCTTTTGTGTTTACTCACAAATTTTGGTTCCACAAGAAACTTTTTGAAAGCCTTGATGTTGGACTCTGTAATGTTGCTCAATAATGTGCTTGTTTCTCTGTTTTTCTGTCACGTTCAGGTCAGATTTCTGTCTTCAGCATCCTCAGTTTTCTTCTGGCAGCTTGTCCGTATCTGCTGGCGACAGTCGTGCTGCTGTTCAAATGCTGCAGAGCGAGAGGTAACACTTCTGTCTGATCCGTCTCTCCTCTGGGTGTCTTTTCTCAAACCATTCACATTCACTGACAGACAGACCTTTACTCTCTTTATGTTAGAGATCAATATTCACAACAGATGGTGGTGGTTCATAAGCAACAACTGCAGTGGATACAAAACAGAAAGTGTTGACTTGAAGTGTGTGTGTGTGTGTGTGTGTGTGTGTGTGTGTGTGTTTCACAGTTACATCTACTCAAGACCACAGCCAGTACGGTGTAACGGTGTAACAGAGGAAGAAACTTCAACCTGATACTTCATCTATTCTTCAAACACAAGAACAGACACATGTTCACACTTTCACTCATACGGATGATTTAGAGTCTCTGATTCACCTGTGCTGTGTATTAGACTCCGAGAGAAACCAAACCAACACACGGAGAACAGCAAACTCCACACAGAAAGACCTCCGGACTCATCATCATCTACTTCAAATAGAGTTTCTTAATGTGTCAAATTCACTGTAAGACTTTAAAGTTACTCAGAGAACAAACAAAACTGTTAAAAAAAATAAAAATACAGCTGTTCATAACTCCTTCTACATGAATGAAATGAGAAATCTTCAAACTGATGAAATATCAGGACAAAGAGATTTTTACAGTTTTAACTTGATTGTCAATAAAAGCTGAGACAGAGATATCACTAATATCAGATATATTAATATTGTATTGAATGTGAGGAACAGGTTATGACTCTTTATGTGAACAGATCTCTATCAACAAGAACGAAATAAAGTTTACTACGAACAACTAACAACGATTATATTAATAATGTCAAATTACGTCTCAACAACATGTATTTTGTTCATGATACTCTTTTATGTTAAACAATTTTACTGAGACTTCATCTACGTGATAGTTTATATTATTTTATCAAGTAAAAGGAGTTTTAGTATAATTCTTAAAATGATATTTCATTGTGAAATCTTCACTGATTTTAAAATAATTTTTGTTGTTAGTAATATTTCAAGTCAAACATTTGCCAGACTGAAGCAACTTATGTTTATCTGATTATCTGAACATAATTGTGTTTATTTGTTCATTTTTCAATCATCGTATTACATTGCATTACGTTTTGAAACTTTGATCATGAAACTAAGCTATTAAATATCATATTACTAAGAGTTTGGGAGACGCAACTGAGTGACAACTGATATTTATATCAGTTTATAAACACCAGCATCTGCTCCAAATCGTGTATTTGAGCTTCAAATCCTCATTATATCACATTACATGAGCCATAAAGCCTGATGTATTAAATAAGAAACACATATACACACATTCATATACATATACACATACATACATACATACTTTTATGCACTGTCCTATGCTAATTTCAAAAAGGAAAACGGCGATCTGTGATTGGGTATCTCCATGGACCAACCCACAGAATGATTTTCATTGGCCACATTAAAGCCAATCAGAGGCTTTAAAGTGTAAATCCCTCCCATTGCCTCATGCTTGACATCCACCATCCCCCATTCATTTCCTTTTCTCCGTTTAAACATTTGTTCTGTTCTGTTTTATTGTGAATAAAATGTTGGCTCATGTGATTTTAAAGTCTTTTAGTTTCACTTTTATTCAAATAAAAAAATAATAATATATATATATATATATATATATATCTCCCAACATTTCTGGGATTCGGGTTGTAATTCAGTACATAATTATGCTTGAAGAATGACCATGAACACTTGGAGGAGAAAAAAAAAAGTGTTGAATTTAATTAAAAGAAAAAAAACAACAATTTGGATTCTACTATTACAAACAGCGTGAAGTTGCAGAAAAACGAATCAATTTACTACTTGGAAACTTGTTCTTTGTGTGAAAACATGGGTGGCTCTTTTCTTCAGGAATATCTTAACGTTAACCTCCGAATCCGTACAGAGTGCGTCCCTGTCGTTTCAGAGCAAACACAACATCATGGCGGTGACGGTCTTTCTTTTAGTGCTCGGTGTAGGTCACAGCATCACGAATAACGTTCTCCAGAAACACCTTCAACACACCGCGCGTCTCCTCGTAGATCAGCCCAGAAATACGCTTGACGCCGCCGCGGCGAGCAAGACGCCGAATAGCGGGTTTAGTGATTCCCTGGATATTATCCCGAAGAACCTTTCGGTGACGCTTAGCGCCTCCTTTTCCGAGTCCTTTCCTCTTCCAGACATGTTGACAATTATTTTTCTATTCACAAACTAAAGAAATCTGAAAAAAAAAAAAAAGTTTATACTTCGCTAAAGAACCTAGGTGAAACCATGATCATGGGCGGTTCTACTTAACGTAGAGCTGGGAATCGATTCCAAAAATAATCGATTCCTCGATTCCGAGGCGTTGGGAATCGAGAGTCGATTCCAAAGGTTGGAATCGATTCCATCAAGAGGAATCGACTCCTCATTCAGAGCTTTTTTCAGTTCAACAAAGCTTATCTATGGGAGCCTCTCAAACGGAAGACTGCATCCTACGAAGGCTGCACACATTTAAATTCACGAAAATAAACTGAAAGAAAACGAGTCGGTACTGCATCATCATAATTTGAGGATGCAGCCTTCCGTTTGAGAAGCAGCATTCGCCTCATGCTCGATAAAAGCGGTAATTAGAGTTGTGAGATAAAAGATTATTTTACATATATATAAAATATCTATTTCATTTTTATATTTACCCTTCGCCTCATGCTCGCTAAAAGTGATTAGAAGTTTCTTTCGGATAGTTTTAATGAACCAGTTAAAAAATAAAATAAATATATATATATATATATATATATATATATTCAGGGTTATTTTACGGTGGAACTGGCTTATGTTGTCCACAATTTTGAGCGCTGCACGGCAGAATAGATCATGACGTGATTGAGGATCTTATTTCCATCTAAAATTATATTATTTATTTCTATCAGCCAATGATAATTCTAAAAGAAAACGTCACGAGCATAGATCAGTGGCCGAGAGCGCATCTGATTGACATATAAACCACGAGCTCTATCAGTGTTGTTGTTAATGTTCTGGTTATTTTGTTTCAATGTACAGTTTGTTAATTTTATCCAAAGCATAAAGTCAAAGAAAACTTCATCATTCAGCTGAACTGTGCACATTTATTTTAGCCACTTCATGTCTTGTTCAGTTTATGCGATAAATGCATGTCCCTGCTGAGCAGTGAGCTATGACTAATTTCACGGGCAAAGCAGACAAAATTACAATTTAAAAATCAATCATAGCTATAGAAATTTATTGTCATTTTTTTTTTTTTACAAATAAAGCTTCATATTATGAGAAGGATACTTTCTACGACCTTTATATCCCGCAGTCATGGCGAGATTAGGTTCCTTCGATCTAAAAAACAACAAGAATCGAAAAAGAATCGAAAACAACAGAGGAATCGATTCTCGGAATCGACTCCCATCGATTCCAGAACCAGGAATCGGAATCGAAATCGATTCTAAAAATTTCGGAATCTTACAGCCCTAATTTAACGTCACTTGTTACGTCTAATCCGAGTCGAGTTTGGAGAGACCAAGCGGCAACCTCCCGCTCTCTCTCGTGAAGCCAACACGGAAGTGACTAAAACTGCAATTCATCGACTGGCCGCTGGAGGCTGGTTGCAAAAGGGAGTCAATCACATTGACTCTCCATGTTAAAATGCCCAACTTTACAGCAGAAAAAAACATGTTTACAGCCTGGTGCAAAAAAATGATTTTGATCTATATAGCTAATTTTGCCCTTCATGACAACTGTGAGGGGGGTGCATTTTTTTATAAGTCATACTTTTAAATTATATTAAGCCTTAAAGTTCTGCATAATTAAGGGCGTGGCCACTTGAGTGACAGGTGGACTGCTGCTCTGCTCCAGAGTACTTTGTACAGACACATTATGATCTAACAGAGAAATAGAATAACCAAATAATGCAATTTCTGGATCAGGTGTAAAAACACAACCATACATATCCGAGAACCATTTAAATATGTCACACCAGAAATCGTATAGTTTTGGACATGTCCAAAAGAGATGGGTCAGAGAGCCTTCTGCAGATTTAAACCTGTCACAAATAGGAGAGATAGTAGGAAAAATTCTGTGCAATTTAGATTTTGAATAGTGCAGTCTATGCATCACCTTAAACTGAATTAACTGATGCCTAGAACTAATAGAGCAAGATCGAATCCTACTGAGGCTCTCCTCCCATACATCAGCCTCAATCTGCATAAACCCTTTTTTATAGATTTTAATGACACGTTTCCACGGTTTTTAGCATGGTAAATCTACCAAAAAGGTTATATTTGAAATTTTCATACAACATAAAGCTTGGGCTATATTAACTTTGCAAAATGAAAATAAAATAATATAAAGCTAATAGTCAACTTGTTGCTATATGCTGAATTAGTTGTAGTTCACCACTATATGCTTACCCAACCATATTTATATACAACCTCAAAAATGTGAGAAGTGTCCATTAAATAATTGTAAAAAATAATAAGTGTTCCTGTGGCTCAGTGGTAGAGCATTGTGTTAGTAGCGCAAAAGGCCATGGGTTCAATTCCCAGGGAACACACATACTGATAAAAAAATAACAATAATGTATAACCTGAATGCACTGTAAGTTGCTTTTAAAGCGTCTGCTAAATGCATAAATGTAAATTGTAAATGTACATGACTGTAAGTCCCAAATTGGTTTAAAGGACCTTTGGATGAATAAATTATTTGTTCATATAAATAAGCAAGAGTTGCTGTATAAACTTTTTAATATATTTTGTATTACTATGTCAAATTTTAGGGGTTGATGGTAATATATTCTTTCATTGTAAGAGGGTTCTGCACTTTACCCTACTTATATTTATAAAAAAATAAATAAAAAAATAAATAAATGACAACTTGCATCTGGTCTGTTGATAGACAGATAGACCTTTTCACAGCTGACTTCCGGAAAAGGGGAAGTAACCAATGGCGTTAGAGATAACAATTAAAACAGCAAGCCCCGCCCCACGACTGACAAAAATAGAAGTGTTCGCGCGAGCGGGTGAGAGAGAAGATCGAGCACGAGGATGTGGGGGATGATCACGCGCGCGGGAGGGCTTGTATTGCGGCGCAGAGGACAAGTGACGCGCGCGCGAGTGTTTGAAATTAGCTCGCGTTCTGCCGTTTCCTCGTGTGTAGATCTGTTTTCCTCTCGCGGAAGTGATTTACCGCGCGCGCCAGCATAAGTGGTGCGCTCGGTTATTAATGGCATAGATTTGACGCCATACAGTCTATAATTTAAAAATCAGAGTATAATTAATTTTCCACATTAATTTCAGACTTGTCTAGTACAAATATGTTTTGTTTCATAATTACAATGTACTATATATATTTTTTTCTTTATTTACCCGCAAAATTGGGTAAAGTTTAAGATTAGATTAGATTCAACTTTATTGTCATTACACAAGTACAGGTACAGGGCAACGAAATGCAGTTTAGGTCTAACCAGAAGTGCAATAGCAGCAAGTGCAGTATATACAATGGTTGAATAAGTGCAGGACAAGGATATGTACTGAATATATGTATAAATATATATAGAAAGATGGTTATTAATATAAACAGAATTTACAGGTGAATATGTATAGTGAATAAATATACAGCATTTACAGGTGATATGTACTATCAATATAATATATATACAGATGACTATTACTATAAACAAGGTGTAAAAGTGCAGTGGAAGTGATTGCATATTACAATTAGACATACGGTGCAAAATGTTAATGTAAACATTGATAATGTAAACAGTCGGCAGTGCAAATGAGCATAGTCCAATTTAGGTATGGTAGTGCAAGATACAAAAGTAAACAGTTGTTACTGTAATAAAAATTTACATTCAGTAGTGCAAATAAGGCAGATGTGAGGTAGGAGAGAAGAGTTAATAATATATGAGGAAGTGGATCAACGGGGGTTAGAGTTCAGTAAAGAGACAGCTCTGGGGAAGAAACTGTTCTTTAATCTGCTGGTCCTGGTCCGGAGGCACCTGAAACGCCTGCCGGAGGGCAGGAGAGAAAACAGTCTGTGGGCTGGGTGAGAGGAGTCCTTAAGGATGCTGCGAGCTCGATGCAGACAGCGTTTCCTCTGGATGTGTTCGATGGCAGGTAGTGGAGTCCTGTGATGCGCTGGGCAGTTTTCACCACCCGCTGCAGTGCCTTGCGCTCCGCAACAGAGCAGCTCCCATACCATACTGTGACACAGTTGGTCAGGATGCTTTCTATTGCGCAGCGATAGAAGTTCACCAGGATAGCTGAGGAGAGCTGATTCTTCCTCAGTGTCCTCAGAAAGAAGAGGCGCTGGTGAGCCTTCTTGACCAGGCTGGAGGTGTTGGTTTTCCACAACATGTCCGCCGAGATGTGGATCCCCAGGAACTTGAAACTGGAGACACGCTCAACAGCCATTCCATTGATGTGGATGGTGTCGTGTGTGCCTCTTGACTCCTTCCTGAAGTCCACGATGAGCTCCTTCGTTTTGGTGGTGTTGAGGAGCAGGTTATTTTCAGTGCACCATGTGGCCAGGTGCTGGATCTCCTCCCTATAGGCAGTCTCATCGTTGTTACTGATGAGGCCAATCACCGTGGTGTCGTCTGCAAACTTGACGATGGAATTAGATCCATACACAGGCTTGCAGTCGGAGGTGAAGAGGGAGTAGAGAAACGGGCTTAGCACACAGCCCTGTGGTACACCAGTGTTAAGTGTGATGGATGTGGAGCAGGTGAATCCTGATCGAACATTCTGGGGTCTGTTGGTCAGGAAGTCCAAAATCCAGTTACACATTGAGGTATTGATGCCCAGGTATTGATGCCCATGTCTGTTACAACTAACCTGTGATAAGTTTGTGCCCCACACTCTCCTTGCTGTCTGTGTCATTATTGTTAAAGAACAAAGGAAAAAAAAACACTTAAATCTTGACTGAATATCTGATAAAACCATTTTTATTCTTCCTCAAAAATTTTGCATTGCAAAAAGCAACACTGACTGTTTAATACAATGCTGCATGATAATTTAATGCTACAATTTAATGCTGCATGATAGGCCTAACCATGGTATAGCGTAATTGCATGTCATTCAATAAATCATTTAATGCACACCTAATTTAAGAAATGGAAACCTTTTTTTTATTAGGTAATTTAATTATTTAGTTTTAGCTATCAGTCAGTTTCTTTCAAAATTAAGCTAACCAATCATTTAAAGGGTTAGTTCGCCCATTTAAGACATGAAGTTGTATGCAATCCTTACCAGCACTATAGTGCATACACACTGACCCACCCTTTAGTCACCTCCCTGGTCAGAGTTCTGGCCGCTGGAAGTTTTTCAAGATAGTACTCCCGGTTAGTTTCCGGGGCCTCAAAACTGTGCGTTTTTACGTGAAAAAATTATTTGCGTTTCAAAGCTTGATTAATTTACATCACAAAAAACACGCCTGACAAAATTCATACCTCAGTTTTAATCGGCACTATTTTCTTTCCATTTCTATCAATCCGCGCTGCTGTCAACGTCAACAGTGCACACGTTCAGATCAGCTGTTTCATAGTGTTTACACAATCGAATGATAACGACATAAAAAGTAGAAAATGAACAATGGTGCGAACTTGTAAATTCCCAGGCTGTGACCACAAGAATGTGCCGGGATCACCGTTCAGATTCCATCGTTTTCCAGTTTCGGATATAGCTACGAGACAGCTTTGGCTGGTTGCCATCGGCTACTCTGCGGGAGCTAAAATATCGAGAATCAAGGATTTCCGTGTGTGCAGTGCTCACTTCAGCGAAGATGATTACATCCCCAACCAAGGAGGAAAAAGAAAAAAAATGATTTTAAAGAGTTTTGCTGTACCAGTACCACGGGTAAGCTCTATTTACTAACTTTATGATCCAATGTCTAAACTGTACGGTAAACAAGCTGATGTTTAGACTCCAGTGGAAATCACGTATACTCCGGTTCATAAAGGTATCCCTTTGGCGTTGTGCTAAAATTACTTTCATCATCATCTGTTCCGTCTGACATTGTGCTAAAATTGGTTTCGTCATCAGAAGTTTCGTAGTCAGACATGTTGTCAGCGAGTCGCGCTATCAACAGCTGATCTGAACGTGCGCACTGTTGACGTTGACAGCAGCGCGGATTGATAGAAATGGAAAGAAAATAGTGCCGATTAAAACTGAGGTATGAATTTTGTCAGGCGTGTTTTTTGTGATGTAAATTATTCAATCTTTGAAACGCAAATACTTTTTTCACGTAAAAACGCACAGTTTTGAGGCCCCGGAAACTAACCCGGGAGTACTATCTTGAAAAACTTCCAGCGGCCAGAACTCTGACCAGGGAGGTGACTAAAGGGTGGGTCAGTGTGTATGCACTATAGTGCTGGTAAGGATTGCATACAACTTCATGTCTTAAATGGGCGAACTAACCCTTTAACATATACAATAAAACACACTGAAGCTTTTCAAGCCTATTGCTTTTAATATATTTAATATAGGCTTTAATATTTAATATACGCTACGTTCTGGACAGAACTTTTAGATTTTTCAAAATAGCCTACTGAAATATTTTTTCAGTGATGCTTCACTTAGCAGCATATTATGTCATGGAGTTAAAGGGGTCTTCAGATGCAAAATTCACTTTACAAGTTATTTGAACATAAATGTGTGTTGGAAGTATGTGTACACATCCATAATGATAAACATCCATCCAGGGTTTTTTTTTTTTTTTTTTTTTTTAAATCCCATTTTTTAAAATCCTGTCTGAGTGACGTAGCTCTGTACGCCCTGAGTGAGCCGAGAGCTGTCTGCCTCCGGTTCAGGGGAAGACAAGATGTCTCAGATTAAGTGATTGAAGTGTTTAGTTGTTGGATGTAATCAGTACCGCCGCCCCCTATACGCAGAGTACGCAGTTTGCTTAGGGCACCAACTCCCAGGGGGGCACCATCCCAGTTGCTCAAAAAAAAAAAAAAAGTGACGCGCACCATTGCTGCACCCTTGACCGCTCACACCTCATGTTTGCGGCTGAATGCAAATGATCATAACTGAACTATGCCCGTGAAAAGACATCAGCAATCCGGTGCCAAGAGAAGGAAAAAAAGTTGAAAACGAAGCCCGTGCGTCACTTTCAGGTAGGCTACATTCAAAATCCTTTGAAACTTTTTTGGGTGTTGAGGTCAATAATGTGTTTTAATGTCGGTAATAATTTCATCACCACCAACGCATCTAATATTCTCTCAGCGTTTCCATGTTCCCTTACAAAAGTTAGCCATGGTTTTAACAGGAATAAAAAAATTAAATTATATTAAAAAACCATGGTTCTTGTAGCCATGGGAACCGCAAATTAACCATGATTTTGTTACTTCAAATAATAATATACAAAGAAGTATTAAGATAATATTTTTGTGGTTATAAATACAAACTAAGCCAACAACAGCCTTTAAAATGACTTAAAATGCATTATATAAAAACAATAAGGCAACCCTGCTGAAAAAATTCTAATACCATCACAAATGAATCACAAATACCATTACAAACATTGCAAACCATCAACTTGTAACAATTAAAAAACATTCTGTAGTGTGTTTAGGGACATATTCCATTAGGATTTAGAAGGTGACCAATTACCATAACCAGTAAAACCATTACAAATTTTGTGATGGTGCCCGTTGTTGTTGTTTTTGTTTGTTTGTTTTTTATCAACATTACATGTTATTACAAATGCCTGCAAAGGGAGCCAAAGGCCTGGTAATTGCTGCTGTTACACTTACAGGACGATCAAGTCCTTGTCTAATAGGCTATCGACCCAACATTTGATTCAAATATCCGCTTAATCTCTAATTTTTGTCCACCTTTTTGCTATAGATCAGTGGTTCCCAACCACACTCCTGGAGGCCCCCCAACACTGCACATTTTGCATCTCTTCTTTGTCTGACTCGCCCATTTCAGGTCTTGGAGTCTCTACTAATGAGCTGATGATCTGAATCAGGTGTTTGATTAAGGAGACATGAGGTGTGCTCGACTTCATGCGGCGCCGCACAGACCTATCGGCGAGAATAGCCGCTTGCAGTCGGGGGCGGAATTGAAAGCGGAGACGTGAAGTCGGACTCTTCCTGCTCCCGGTAATGATGCTCTCGCGGTGTTTGGATACTCTGATCACTGATGAAGTGAATAACATGCAATATTTGTCAAATGCACGGACGTTTCAGAAATGTTTTCATGAGCAACAGGGCCATCTGTTCAAGAATAAAGTTCAACATAAACATGTACTATTTAAATACCAATAAGCCTTTATCAGTGTTTTTTTATTATTAAATGTGACTCATTATAACATTGTGACTATAACATTACATACTATAACATTGTTAACAAAAGTAAAAAAAGCTTTTACTGTTCTAAAAACAGATTTGTGGGCAGTATTTTTTTTTATTATTATGCAAAAAATATACAAAGGTTTGTACAAGCATATACAACTCACAACAAGTACAAAAACAAATAAACATTCATAAGAATATGTAAAATTACAACAATTTAAAGTAACAAAAAGCTTCATTTTGTTCTTAATTTTATCTAATGTAGTACCATTTGTTTAATCTCTTTTTATAAAATGTTCAAAGTTTGGCTTAGCTTCCATTTTTTCACATGATTGTGATATTTTCCTAGTAAAATAATATTTGTGAGCTGTATTGGAATTGAAGATGTTAGAAACACAGGTCATTGTTGTCATGTGGTGAATTTGGCCAATCGTGAAACAGATGTGTCGTCATCTGGAGAAACTGCGCGAGCTGAGTGAGTCGGCTGCTCTCGAAACGCTCTCGCGGTACTTTGATGCCACACGTGACAGTGACGTGGCGTCGGCGCAGGTTCAAGTCGGACAAATTTTCTAACCGGCATGCACTTCTTCAAGTCAGCCGCCGATCGGTTTTCATGGCGCCGCATGAAGTCGAACACACCTATGGAAAACTTTTGGGGTAATTTTTGAAAAACTTTTGAAGTTTTGGGGGGCCTCCTGGATCATGGTTGAGAACCACTGCTATAGATGGCATATAGATTAATTGTAATTGTAAATAATACAATTTAATTACTATTTATTTATTTACTTTTATATTTTATTAAAGTTCTATTTTGACCCCTATAGTAGGTATTTTTGTTTACTTCCATAATATTTGAGGAGGGGCACAACAATACAATACTGTTCCTGTGGCTCAGTGGTAGAGCATTGCGTTAGCAGCGCAAAAGGTCGTGGGTTCAATTCCCAGGAAACACACGTACTGATAAATGTAAAATGTATAGTCTGAATGCACTGTAAGTCGCTTTGGATAAAAGCGTCTGCTAAATGTAAATGTAACAATCCTGCTTAGGGCATTTGGCCAGCAGCGGCCCTGAGGAAATACATAAACTTCTCGCAAAATGCGCTGTAGACACAGTGCCCCTCACAGACCACGAGAGCAGTTTCTACAGTAGTTATTTTCTGGTACCAAAGAAAGACTTGGACCTGAGGCCGCTGAATCGCATGCTTTGAAGCGCTCGTTCAAAATGATTACGCTGAGACAAATCCTCTCACATATCAGACCGAGAGATTGATTTATCTCCGTGGATTTAAAGGATGCTTATTTCCACATTCAGGCAGCCCCTCGACACAGGCGTTTCCTGAGATTTGCATTCGAGGGGATAGCGTACCAATTCTCGGTCCTGCCCTTCGGTTTATGTCTGGCCCCTCGTACGTTTACGAAATGCGTGAACTCTGCTCTCTCTCCTTTGAAGCAGAGCGGAATGCGCATCCTGAACTATCTCGACGACTGGCTAGTGTTAGCCCAATCAGAGAGCGCGCTGCTCAGCGACAAGTTCAGACTCCTCACTCATGTTCAGAGTTTAGGACTGACTGTGAATATGCAACAACTGATCAGCTCTCTCGCAGTCTTCAAGTAAGGGCACTCTCAACCCGCTGAAATGCCTACATATGCGTCCGCTTCAGCTCTGGCTAAAGAGCCGGGTGCCACAGAGCGCATGGCGCATAGGCACCTTGCACATCAAAGTACACCTAGCGCTCGAGTGCTTTCTCCCGGACATTCTCCACCGTCACATTCTCATCAGGTCGGACAGCATGACAGTGGTGGCGTTTATAATTCACCAAGGCGGTGTGAACTCGCCACCACTGCTGCGGCTGGCGAGAGACCTCCTTCTGTGGGCAGATCGACACCTCCTCTCCATCCGGGCAGTACATGTGCCTGGACGCCTGAATTATTGCGCGGATTTACTGTCGAGGGGCGGGGTAATCCGGGGGGAGTGGAGATTACACCCTCTGACAGTCAAAATGATTTGGAGTGTATTCGGCGGGGCGGAGATGGATCTCTTCGCATCAGCGGAGAACACTCACTGCCCGCTGTTTTATTCTCTGACACACTCTCCACTGGGAGCGGATTTAACCACAGCATGAGAACCGTGTAGACTCAATCTGCTCCGCGTCTGTGTGCTTGCATGAGCTGCTCGTGCTTGTGTTTTCTCCTCTCATCTCTGGAGCATAACTAAAGCAGTAAAATTGTTTGGCGGAGTAAAAACACCGTACACATTGAGTAGAGATACCGAACTTTATTTACTGCCCAAAACATTTGACAGGTGAACATTTTCCCAACGTCAGTTCAAATCCTCGACGTGCACGCGGGAATGGACAAGGTTGGGTCTATATTTCATATGATTTTTGTCTAATACTCATTGTAGATGACTGGTATTTTCCTCCACGTGTTGAATAAGCACTTTGACAATGGCTTTCATGAAAGAAACATCATTGAGAGACTTGTGGAGGGTTTCATTAAAAAGTTGTTTTGGTCAGTTTAAAGCACACCATACACCAGTCTGGTCTTCATCTCAGGTCACTGCTGCTTCTCGTGTGTTTCACTGCTTTATGGCTGCAGGATGAAGTTCAAACGTCATGAATTGATTTGTGCAGTGGGATTATGAACTGGAGTTTGTAGACCCTTCTGCTTGTTTGACTTGCTTTGCTATTTTCTGCACGTCAATTATTCTGAAGTTCTGCTGTTTGCATGCAAAAGGTTTATACTCCGATCAAAATTACATTTAAAAAAAATATATTGTCACCAACAAGATATGATTGTATTTCATTTGTAACTTTTTTTTTCTTTTCACTTTTCCCCCACTTTCTCTTTGATAACACTATATAAGCTTTCATATCTATATGTGGCAGCTTGGTCTAGAGGTACACTAAAGATTAAAGAAAAGTTACCGACTACGCCACCCCGGGGGCCTATCTCCGGGGAAATGCCCTTTAACCAAGAGCAAAGCTCAGAGGTTCGTTATATCAGAGTCAGGTATCAGACATGGGTTGAGTATAAAACAATAGAAAACTTTATTGTTCTCAGTAATAGAAAAATATTTTATTTAACACAACACACCAATAAATCAAAACAAATCTACGCACAAAATGACACACATACGCTCACTTCAGAATGGGGCGCTGGCTATCCTTGACAGAATTGATACAGCAATCATGCGTGCACCCTCACTGCACACTCACGCCACACCTCACTGTGAGCACAGCACTCAGGCAAAAGAACCCACCACCACAACCGGAAAGAGACGCTAATCCTCTGTAACTGGCTGCCCCAATTCTGAAGAGAGAGAAAAAAAAAAATAACAAAACACACACAGTAAGCCAAGTATATCAAACACATAAACGGAACAACAGGCAATCTAAAACCATTTTAAAAGTTCGCCACAGCAATTTGGTTCATCGAATCGAGGCGCCGCGTCCGGTCACCCGACAATGCTGGAGTGGACAGGAATGGGCAAAAACAACCATCAATAAATCACAAAAAGAAACACATTCTATAGGCTGCCTTTAGACCACCAACACATAAGAGATAAACAAACAAAAATAAACTTGAAAAGATCACTCACAAAAATATATATGGGTAATATACCCGACTTAAATCAAATAAGAAAAACAAACACACAACAATCCAATCGAATAAGAAAAAAATATAAACACCCAACAACAATCAATTCACAGAAAAATCATATGTTTACAGGAAACAAGCTGCAGAAAATAATGGTTAACTGAGTTAATGAGTTAATAATGCTCGTCTGGCGGTTCAACGGAACAGACAAACTCGTAGTCCCGTCCCTAAACACTGAAAGCAGAATAGTCACTGGGACAAGTCCAATGATGGCGAAACCGGAAGCAAAACAATGCAGACAGCAAAAGGAACATCCGCTTTAGATGAACCCAGAGCCCACTGTAACGTCCCCTGCACGTTGGCCCGCACCTTAAATATAAAATATAATGCAAGATATAAATTTGGCCAGCCCAGCTACTAACAATCATATGTTTTCGTCACTGTTAAACATACCTGTAGTGCGATTCACACGGCACCAGAGCTGTAATGTATTAAACACGCACCAAATTGACGGCATCCGCTCAACGGCATCCCACAAAGTTCCCCTGTCCAACCGTACAAACAGTCATGCGTCCCGCCGGAAAGCACGGTGTCTCGCTCAAATGACGCAGAGAGAACGCACACCCATAGCGACACCCTTATATACCGAAGGAACGCAATTAAAGGGGCACTCCCCCTGCATATCAGGCGCGCAGATGGCACTAGGGACGGGGGGGACATGACCCCCCCAAATTCATAGTGACCCGATCCGTCCCCCGCCCTCACTATCCCTACGAAAGGCGACAAAAATCGGTAAAACAGAGGATTAACCAGTGTTTGAGTGACGCCGGGGCGCGAATCTTTTTTTCCCAGGATGGTAGGGGAAGGTCCCGCCTTTTTTCGCCTCTGATTGGCTAGAAGGGTCTCCTTCTATTGGGTAGGTTTAGGGGTCGCGTTAGTGTAGCCAATCGGAGAGAGCCCTTCTAGCCAATCAGAGGCGACAAAGGCGGGACCTCGTGCCTGTATGAGCGGTAACCATAGTGATCATATACAATTTATGACTGAGCTGAGTCGGTGATTTTCTGAACTGAAAAAAATCGACTGCAAATGCCACATAAAGGCAATGAAGAGACAAAAAACAATCACCTCGTTTTTTCAAAAAACAAACAATGTAAGTATCCTATGCCTGTTGACTTTCCCGCAGATTAGATTTGTTAAAGGGAATAACTAGTCTGACAATAATGGCAAGAAGGCTTTTGCACTTAGCAAACACAGCAAAAACTATTTATCATCAGGAAATAATGTTTTATCTTATCATTTAACCCATTTAACCCATTGTACTGTATAAATTGACTGAGGTATGTTCACTGTCATGTAAGCCACTATAAAAATAATTATAATTATAATAAAAGGCCTACATAAACTTTTGACATCTTCTTATAGCAGGAAATCATGTTTTTTTTATTGTACGGAGCAACGGAGGATATAGATTCTTAAATTATGGACTATGAAAAACATTTCTTAATATGTCATACATCATTTGAAAGATAATTCTAACCTATAAATTGCAAAGTTTGTTACAAACTTGTAACACATAAATTAATTTGTTTTAGTTATTCTTGGACATTTGAAATAGTCATTTTAGCCATTAATTCTCAGGAATATGTTGCATTTCACATTGTTGTGAAATTCTATAGAGGTATAGAGGGTTAACTGAAATTATAAGATTTAAAATGTTGTCCTCCTGTTATTTTATTTTATTATTGTTTTTTGCACATAGGTTCTTTGTTGTTTTGTTCATAATGATAGACTTTGTATGCTGAGATAAGCAAATGTTTAAATAAAACATACTTTGCTGAAGACATGAAGTTTTGGTGGGTGATTGGCATACTAGTCAAATAACAGTCTGATCATGAATTGCTAGTGGTGATCAGGTAGGCCTTTGTTTACCTTTGTTCATTGTTGTTTATCCATGATTTCAAATAAGAATCCCCCAATGACTTTTTAGTGCAAATCATTAGTCCAAATTAAGCAAAGTAACTACTTGAGCACTAGTTAAAGCCCAAATTACGCAAAATAACGAATTGAGTTTAAATAATTTGCTGACAGCTTGGTCCCCCCCAGTTAAAAAATCCTATCTGCACCCCTGCTGCATATTACATAACCCGGCAGAAATAAACCGTACTACATATACATTTTTTTTTTTTTTGTTATCAACATTTTTATTTATTTTTTATACATAACATCCAAAAAAATAAATAAATAAATAAATAAAAATAAAAAAATAAATAAAAATAGAAAACAACAACAGACACAAACTCAATATCTCAAAGTCCAATCAAAGGGAGGGAAAGAGGGAAAGGCAAGAAAAACACAAAAGTCACTCCTTTATACAGTCACGTATATCAAAAAGAAAGCACTGCCAAGCATCGATGGTAGAAGGCTTGGCCCCATTGATTCGTGCTGTTGTACATTCACAAGCCACTATGTGCAGGAGACTACGGATCCAATATGTTTTTCCACACATGTGCGGTGTAAACCAGTTTTGTATTATTGTCTTCTTCGCAGCTGTAAAACCAGCAAACATCATTCTCTTTTGCATTGAGGTTATACAGAGATCAGAATCATCATTAAGAAGACACAAACTTGGATTAACAGACCAATCCATTTGCAATAAGGATGATAAAACCAGGTTTACATGTGTCCATAGACTGATGACGACAGGACATTCCCAAAACATATGCAGAAAAGTACCTGATGATGTAGTATTACATATATGGCAGTTGAGATTCGGTTGTAGTTTCATTTTAAATCTTTTGTAAGGAGTTATGTATGCTCTATGAATGACTTTGAAGTGAATAAGACGATGAGCCAGATTTTTAGATGTTAAACTGAGATTAGACCACACTCTCTCCCAGTCGACAGATAAATTAAGGTCAGATAATTCCCTATTCCAAATAGTTTGAATAGAAAGAGGTTTTGTAACGCAATCAATAATCTTATTATATATTAAAGAAACAGACGGCCGACCAACAGATGGTGCAATCCAATCTTGCATAGGATGAGAGGAGATGGAGATGCCCAAGGAACTCCATACGCTTTGAGAGCAGAACGTAACTGAAGAAAGACAAAATATGCGGATGCTGGTAGACAAAATTTGGTTCTTAATGTCTGAAATGAACTTAGGCCCTGGTTATCATATATATCACCGCATGTGTTTACACCTAAAGAGGACCAAGAGGGTTGGACAAATGGACGATTTCCGCATACAAAATTAAAATTGTGCCATAAAGGTGTACTATTACAAAATTTGAAGGTTCCTCCTATCCGACGTTCCACCGTTTTCCAGATTTTAATAGAGTTGGCCACAACCGGACCAAATTTATACTTATCCCTTTTTCCTGTGCCAGTAAATAACATATCTTGGAGTCTATTTGGTTTAACCTTGTCAGCTTCAATCACTCTCCAAGAAACTGTAGATTGAGGATCAACCCAATTATGAAGAGCCTTAAGCTGGAACGACCAATAATACAGTTCAAAATTTGGTACAGCCAGTCCTCCTGCGCTATCAGGATGTTGTAATGTGGTAAGTTTAATTCTGGGGCATTTATCATTCCAGATAAATTTAGAAATTATGGAGTTAATCTCCTTAAAATAACCTGGAGGGGAGAAAGTGGTAGCATAGAGAAAAAAAATTAAATCGAGGTAACAAATTCATCTTAACAGTGGAAATTCTTCCTTGAAGAGAGACTTTAAGATTCTTCCATCTTTGAATGTCATTTTGACTTTAACTAAGATATTATTAAAATTGTCTCTGGCAATCTTATGAATGTTTTTATATATGGTAATGCCCAAATAGATGAAAGATTCCTTAATAGGGATAAATGAGGGAATAGAAGAATTGACTTTAACATTGTTAATTGGCATTAAAGCAGATTTGCTCCAATTTATTTTATATCCTGATAAGCTACTAAAATTATCAAATTCCTTAATTACACTAGAGACTGAAACATCAAAGTGGTCTAAATATAGAATAATATCATCAGCGTATAACGAAATACTATGATTATGATCATGAATCTTAATCGATACTTCAGATTTCCTGATGGCTTGTGCTAAGGGTTCAAGAGATAGACAAAACAATAAGGGTGAAAGCGGACATCCCTGCCTTGTTCCCCGCTGCAAAGGGAACGGGGGGGGAAATAATATTACCAGTTATGACTGATGCTGCAGGTGAGTGGTATAATGTCTTAATCATAGAAATGAAGTGTTCGCGAAGCGAAACATTGCAGAACTGCCCACATATAATTCCACTCTAGCCTGTCAAAGGCTTTTTCTGCATCAAGTGAAAAGACCGCACAAGGGGTCGGGTGGGAGTCTGCAAAGTCCAGAATATGAAGGAGTCGACGCATATTGTTAGATGCATTGCGTCCCTTGATGAAACCAGTTTGGTCCTCCTTGATCAGACTATGAATTACCTTCTCCATACGAAAAGCAAAAACTTTAGCATAGATTTTAAGATCACATGGGATAAGCGAAATCGGTCTGTAGCTGGAACAATCTAATGGGTCTTTCCCTTTTTTAAGAAGTAATGAAATCAGTGATGTTTTTTGATGTCTATGAAAAACCCCATGTTCAATCGCAAAATTAAATGAATTAAGCATAAGTGTCCCTACCAAATCCCAAATTTCTAAATATAATTCCGGGGGGAGACCATCTAGACCTGGCGATTTGCCCTTTTGAAGGCTTTTTAGAGAGACGTGAAGCTCCTCCAAACTTAATGGGGCCTCCAAAGATTCTTTATCCATCTGTGAGTTCCGAGGCAGTTCCAATTTATCTAAATACTGCTTACAAATTGGTTCATCAAAATCTGTTTCGGCTTTATACAGATTCATGTAAAAACCTTTAAATATGTCATTAATTGCCGCAGGATTCATGGTGACCTGATCATCCGTTGATTTTATTGCGCTAATATATGCCTTAGACTCGCATTCTTTCAACCTAAGGGCCAATAAATGACTAGGTCTCTCTGATTCAAAATAATATTTTTGCCTAGTCCTATGTAAAATAAATTCCGCCTTTGAGTGTGAAAGTAAATCATATTCTTCTTTTAAAGAGGACAACTGTGTAGCCTGTTGCTCAGTAAAATGTTGTTTTGTAGGTTTTGCAATGATTGTATTTTATTTTCTAATTGTGTAAATTGGTAAGTTTTCGCTTTGGCAAGAGTAGAAGAAAAGATATACAGAATCCTCGTATGGCACATTTAGTCGATTCCACATCATTTGAGGATCCACATCAGAGGGCATATTGATTTCAAGAAATTCCTTAATATATTCTTTTAATGAAGTAATGAAAGTCTGATTACTTAATAATGATATGTTAAAGCGCCATCTAGGGCTTTGGCTTTAACATCGGAAAGAGGAACACTGCACAACACAGCAGAATGATCAGATAATAAAATTGGTAATATAGAGATGGACGAATTCGACGAAATTAAAGATGGGCTGAGAAATATGTAGTCTATCCTAGAGAAAGTCTTATGTCTATTAGAAAAAAGTGAAGTCCTTAGCTTTAGTATTCTGAATTCTCCAAAGATCGATTAAGTTGAGCTCCGTGATAAATTTATTCAGTAATTTAGAAGATGGATTGGCTGTTGTATCAAATTGAGATTTATCTAAAGCAGGATTTATGACAGCATTAAAATCCCCACCCACAACTAATGGGCAGTCAGTCTGCTCAAGTAATGTTTTGGAAATCTGTGTAAGGAACGCACTGTCTGTCTCATTCGGACCGTAAATAGAGACCAATGCTAACCTATTATTATATATTTTGCATCGGATAAACACAAATCTACCCTTCTCATCACTACCAAGGTGTTCAATTGTTAAATTTAACTTTAGATTAACAAGGATAAGCACCCCCTTAGTTTTATTTTGAGCGCAGGAAAAAGCCACTAATTTATAATATTTATTCTGAAAACGTGCCACGTCAGATTGTTTTAAATGCGTCTCTTGAATTAGGGCACAGGAAATAGACTTACGGTGTAAATATTCTAACACACGGGTTCGTTTAACAGCGGAATTTAAACCATTCACATTCAGTGATAAAATATTTAGAGTATGCATTGAATATTCACAATCCCTAAATTGTATTCAATAAATGAAAAAAAACAAAAGCACTTCCATTCTGTAAATAGCATGTAAAGGCTGACGTGCATTTTAGATACCAAACCTCCTAGAAGAAAAATCCATTTAGAAATAAGGTAAAATAAATAACAGTATAAATGTCTGTTGTAAAAAGTAAAAACAACATAAAAACCTGAACAACCAACAACTATAAACGAGGAACAACTCAGACCGCACATTACCGAGAACATAGGTCTGACTGAGCAACAAAAATAGTGATGGTTCGTGACCGATCCACTCCAACGCAAGACATGTCTCCCGAAAGGCCCACACAGCCAAAACATATTTTTAATTAAACCTACTCTCAATTAGTCCCCTCCAAAAAGAGAGAGAGAAAAAAAAAGGAGTGTCAGTCTTACCAGCAACGAGATCGTTGTACGGATATATAGGGACAATATCTCGGTAGTAGAGAGGAGAGAAGAAAAGCAAAAATAGACTTAGCAAGCGTCCATGTCCATCCTACCATCATCCCCTACTGGGCAGCTAGAACCATGTCCATCCCGGCCATCAAGTTCCTCCCGCTGGACCGAGAGACAGCGGCCGCTGTTCCCGTCGCCGCCCGCAGAGCCACGGCATATGTCTTCTGCTGAGACAGGGAGCTGATAAAATCCTCCGCTTTCTGAGGGGAATCGAAGCTTTTCTGTTCCCCTTTGTGCCGTAGTTTAACCACCGCCGGATAGATGAGGAAGGGCTGGAGGCCAAGCGCTGTCATCTTCTTCAAAACCGGACCAAATGCCTTTCTCCTGATCGCTGTAGCTGGACTAAAGTCGGGAAAAAATAGTAGTGTAACATTGTTCTGTGCGCATTTCACCGGATAGGCCTGCCGAGCACCCTTCAGGATATCTGATCTGTCATGCCATCTCAGTACACGGAAGATAAGAGTGCGCGGCCGATCGGAGCCTCTCCCTCCGCCATACACGCGGTGCGCCCGGTCAATCTCAATGTCACGGCCCCTCAAGAAAGGAATCCACTTGGGAAAATAAACTCTGAGGAAACCAGCCGCGTCGGATCCCTCAGCCCCCTCTGGCAGCCCCACCAGTCGTACGTTGTTCCTCCTGCACCTGTCCTCCATATCCGTCATCTTCTCGGTGAGTCGCTCCAGCTGATTTCTTACGTCCGTGACTGCCCTCCTATCCTCACGTGCATCTGCTTGCACAGAGTCAACGCGGTCACGTGTCTGCTTCGCCGCTGTAGTTATGGCCTCAAACTCCTCTCTTAGCTTTTTAACAGACTTGTTGGTCGCTTGTATGTCCTCACACAGTTCGCGCAATGCTGGAATCAGTACAGAATCCATCACATCTCTTACTGCCGAATTCACAACCGAATTCAAAGTGTTTTGCTGTTGTTTAAATGCTAGTTCAATACGGCTAGCGATAGCATCGTCGAGGTCTTCTCTGGAGATGGCGGAATCTCTGAATTTTTTCTTCATTGGCGATTGCTCAATCTCTCTTTTCCGATCCCCTTTGTCTGCCTTAGCACTCATGATGGGTCCAATGCAGAGTGGTTCAAATTTTACTGACAGGATCTTACAATATGTGGCAAAGTGAGCAGAGCGAAAGACTAAGCTTGCATCGCCGTCGAAGGGTCACGTGATCCCCCTACATATACATATTTAATTATTGTTTATATTTGCAGAGATTTGATATGGCAACAATATCAAAGAATCCATGTTCACAGACAAAGCGCGTTCTGCAGATGCTGCTCTCAGTGGTGTGGTTTGGTTGTAGACGCACCTTGTAGTGGAAGTCACAGCATTTTGTGAGTTGTTTCTATATGGGCCTCATTTTTATGAGACCGTGTAAAAAAAATTATAATTCAGAGTTACAGCAATAGACCTCACATGTTCACGGGCGTCTTTAGCTCATCTTTGAAGACACATTGTTATTTGTGCATTGCTAAGTTTAGAAGCTGATTGTAGTGAGACAATGACAGAAGTGTTAAGAGGCCTAATAAAAGAGTTGAGCTGATGGCTGTGGTTTGACTTCTGCTCTATTTCTGCTCCATGGTTTTAAAAGTGGGGAAGATATTCTTCACCTTTAGTTTCATAAACCTCAAAATACTACCACAAGAGCAAAAGATTCAACATGTGCGTGTCATTTTCATTTACTTCTTAGAATACCTGTCTAATGTCAAATTTAAGAGTCTTTGTTTTCTTATATTTTGTTTGATAGTCAAGCAACAATATACAAACTGATTAAGCAGAATTACTAGTAGCAGGCTTCTGCCAGTTCTTTTTCTCTATATTGATAGTTGAACAAGCGCAGTACTGCAGTACCTTTTAATGGCTTTTTGTGGCCTTCTCCAGTCTTTAAAGGTGTGGCAAGTGTTCATGATAACTACTTATGGTGTAGACTTCTTTTTAACTCCTATCTGCATGGTACAATTAATCTGTTTGGATTAACCACTTCTCACTTTTAAAAATATCATCTGTCATATATACCCCTTTTACAGATGTAATAGCATTTTAAATATTGTTGCGGTGAATCGTCACTCCATGGAATCTGATTCAAAATAATTTTATAGACTGCATGCGTCACTTGCGTGTAACATGTAATTCACTTTAAATAGTTTCATGTGTTAGTGTTCATATTTTGTCTCTGATAGTGTGAACATACCAAAAGAGGAGTGACATATCTTAAACTTAATCTCTTCGTTTACTTTCTTCATATATTTATATAGCAACAATCACACTGGGATTTGATTCTGGGTTATTGTTGCTGCAAACAAAGTCTTTATATATGAAATAAGGTGATGTATATGCAATAATACTTTCATGAACGTAAAATGATCATATTACAGAAATCACGTTTTTAATCAATTAAAACTAGATTTATATTCAGATAATGGTACAATTTACTAACAGGTACATTGGATAATACTTTTATTCTTTTGAACACTGTGTAAAAGCAATAGGCCTACATTAGGATTCACCTCATTAGGACTTTACTTCATATCCACTGTTCTGTCCGTAATGTGTGTGGCTGTGGCAGCGTCAGAACAATTACCAAACTTTGAAATAGTCTTTTAAAGTACAAAAACAGCTTTAAAAACTTGCATGCACTGAAAGAGCAGCTAAATATCTTAGAATTGATGTATTTTTCTTCCTATTTTGTGTTTCTGTGTAGTTTTGTCTCCTCCCTCATCTCTTCTTGAATCGTGAAACACAGGAAGTGTCTGATTTAGCGCACGCATCTCTGTTAAAACAGTCTATTAATGTGTCAGTATGGGGTCCAGTGCACTGCCTCTCATGCTCTGTGAGTATTTCATTATATTCTACACTATCTTCTGTCTTGTTATTCTGTTTTTAAAACATTACTCAGCTGAAGATAATAGAATGGTTGTTCTGTGTAGGAGGGTCTACATTCTTGTTGTTTATCGTATTATTTAATTGTATTGAATTGAAATGTTTATTTCGAACATGTAAATAAATATAGTAAAAACAAAACAAAAACAATACAACACAATACAAAATTATTTTAACTTATACATGTCCATAAATGATTTATTGTTCAGATTCAATGTGATGAAATGTTATGTATGGATCAGATACAGAGTTTCAGAGAACATGTATTTATCTGTGCTGCACGTGAAAGATGGAGTCCCTGTGGACATGTGCTTTTGCTTGGTTTTGTTGTAATACTCGTTATTCCTATTTCAGGTAGTTTGTTAGTTAAATCGGATGCATTTGTGACCCTGGACCACAAAACCAGTCTTAAGTCGCTGGGGTATATTTGTAGCAATAGCCAAAAATACATTGTCTGGGTCAAAATTATAATTTTTTCTTTTATGCCAAAAATCATTAGGATATTAAGTAAAGATCATGTTCCATGAATATATTTTGTAAATTTCCTACCGTAAATGTATAAAAACTTAATTTCTGATTAGTAATATGCATTGCTAAGAACTTCATTTGGACAACTTTTTCTCAATATTTAGATTTTTTGCACCCTCAGATTCCAGATTTTCACATTTGTGTTAATACGAGTTTGGTGTTGTGATATTATATCTTTAAATAGTCTCTCCATCAGAGAGCATGAGAAAAGTGACCGAACACAAACGTTTCTCTATCACTTTGGTTATTTCTGCCCCTTTTATTGAAAATGAATTGTAGTGGCCCAGATATCACAAATGACTGAATTCCATTGCATTAAACACAATACATCAAATAAGCGGCATCTGCCAGAAAATGGTTCAAACTTTTCTCAGAATTAACCATTGTTTTTCATTTTTTATTTATTTTTATTATTTTGAACTGGTTGCCATTTTTAGTGAATGTGTGAAGTCAGTATTCCTCCAGTTATTTGCTGAAAAAACACAGCTGTAGTTCAGTATATTAACATATGAACATGTTACACTAATGCTTGACAATCAGAAAGTGTCTTTGGTCTCCATTTCGAACAACATATTGTTTCTTAATATATTTAATATACATACTCCGACCACATCACTTTGGGTCAGCACTGAGCTCACTCATTTTAACTGAACTGGGTTTGGTTCATTTAAAATACACTTCGTGTGAAAACACCTTGAAGTGTTCACATTCTTTTCATGGCCACTATGATGTCACAATTAAGTTGATGGTGGCAACAGCAAACGGGAAGTGAGGCTGTGTGTCTCTAAGACACTTTGACCTGATGTGGTTTGGAGTCTGCAGATCGTTTTGTTCCAGTGAAGAACCAATGGTGTGAAAAACAGATCCTGTGCAACATTGTTTGTGTTGATGGTAAATGATGGAGAATCTCCACCATCAGTTCTCAGGGATGAGCTTCAAAACACATAAAAACACTTTCAGTTGAAGCACTAGGCATGTTTTAGCTATTTGCATTGTGTTAAATCAGTATTATCATTTTGTATGATTTGTCTAAACCCCAGTGACGGGTAGGTTTAGGGACGGGGTTAGGTGTATATGTCAAAATGTCCGTCTTGGTGAGTTTTCACTAAACACAGTCAGTTATGTCTTAAACTTAAACATTTTGGAAAGTATGCTTGTCAGTATATAGATCTGTGTATTCTGTGACAGCATCCTACGGTAT
Source organism: Onychostoma macrolepis (assembly GCF_012432095.1). NCBI lineage: Eukaryota > Metazoa > Chordata > Actinopteri > Cypriniformes > Cyprinidae > Onychostoma > Onychostoma macrolepis. The sequence continues at coordinate 43,729,633 of NC_081161.1, forward strand.
AAACCTGACGCTGTCTGTCATCATCTGTTCATCAAACAACAAAAGAAAATAAGAGAATTAATCACTGCTCTTCACTTAATATTGCTCATAACTTTATGAATTACTTTATGCTTAATTTATATGGTGAAGTCTATGCAGTGACTTATTTGTACATTTGATTACTTTAATCAATTTCCGTAGTATTGTAGGATAAATAATTAATTTTATTTTTGTAAAAAAAAATTTCTGTTGTATTTGCCCTATTGTTTTTGTAAATGTCTTCCTTTTTTGTATTACTGACTTTTTTTTTTTTTTTTTTAAATCACTGTTGTTTTGACAGTGAAACTGCTCTGAAAGAATAGGTTAACCCTCTATGGGATATTGTTATTTATAAATTACGAAAATTGCATTTAAAATACAATATTAATGTTAAAGGGGTGGTTTACTGCGACTTCACTTTTTTCATTTTAAATAGTGTGTAATGTTGCTGTTGGTGCATGAACAGTATCTGCAAAGTTGAGGCGCTGAAAGTTCAACGTAAGCGGAGATATCGTCTTTTAAAAATCAGGAAGTTTAATGCCTACAAAAACGACTCGTATGGGACTACAACGAGATACTTCCCTGGTTGCATATGTAATAAACCCATCAACCCCTCCCTCCCGAACATGCAAAAAAGGGGGCAAGGCCATGTTCTGCGGCTTTGTCGAAGAGGAAGAGTTATAGTGGAGAGTTGTAGTCATGCCGTCGAAACGGTGTTATTTTCACCCAGCTGTCAGGTCTTCTGTGTTCGGGCTTCCTACGGACGCTGTAGTTCGTCATCAATGGTTAAAATTTAATTTGTCTCTCTGCGCTGCGCATTTTACGGAAGACAGCTTCCAGAATCTACACGAGTTCAATGCCGAAACTATTACTAAAACATGGAGCAGTTCCAACTTTAAAACCAGGGGCAGCAGTTGTTGGGACACAACCTGTAAGTAAGATTTCATAATTTTAAATGTATTTGCATGTATAATTTCAGACGTAATGTTTTAGTTTTATCAAGGTCGTAAACAAATGCCAACGCTGGCTTTAGTAGCCAGTTAGTTAAATGCTATTTTGTGTGTCTATGACAAACGCGTACAAACATTTTGGACCCGAATTTGTAATTATGTACTAATTTTGTAAATGTATTTTCCATGTATACTTTAGGACGTAATTTTTCGATTTGATCAAGAACGTAAACACAACGCTGTTTGGTTATAGTGGCCAGTTAGTTCGATGCTATTTTGTGTGTATAAGACAAACGTGTACGAACTTCAAAAAATTGTATGTAATCACAACAGCAAACTTCCATTCAGAAACGTTTGTAAGAGCCGTGCTTGCGGAAGTTCTGCTTGACTCTCTTCATTACCGCTTTCTGGGTCTGATTCTGGCTCAAACTGATACGGCAATATTCACACCATTATTTACATGTGACCGGAGCACATGCAGCTGTCGCCCGTGAAGGTGATGGACGTGAACGTTTCCGGACAATGTGCAGTACGCAGTTTAGCCAATCACAACACACTGGCCCAACTAACCAATCTGAGCCCATCGCCTGTTTCTGAGGGAGTGGTTTCATAGAATCAGGAAGTCAACCGGTCTTTCAAATGACAGAGGAGAAAGCGGCTTACAATAAAGGTGAAATATATGAAAAAAAAGGCGTTTTTTAACAAACGAAACACGGAGACATGTTATATTGCACCCCATAAACACAATCAAGCAAAAAAAAAAAAGCAGTAAACCACCCCTTTAAATCAACAAAATGTTATTTTAGTGATGTCAAATGACATCCCCTTCTACCAGTAAAATTAAAATGTATTAGCCATGTGCTTCACATTTTTGGTAACTAAGTAGTAAAGGAGACATTAGCACATGCTAGGTCACATGCTCTCAGGCTCCATATTGAGCTCCTTTTAGACTAGAAAATACATATAAATTCAAGTTATAAAAAAAATATAATTGTACATCCAAATGTGTTTTCTAAAGTTTTTTTTTTTTTTTTGTCATTGTTAATGCACTTTTATAAAAACAGCAACTCAGAGACCAACAAATCTGAGAGTCATGCATAACTGATAAAGTCCTGTGATGAATGTTTTGTGTAGCTGGCACTATTGACCAGCATTGGCAGGCAGTATAATAGCCTTTATGCATGAATTTTAGGTAAATTTTTGTAAGATTTTTGTAAGATGGAGATACAAATCTGTACATATTTCAGGAAGTATTGATGATAGTGATACGAGTGCATCAGAAAATCATGTTGTAGTAATAAAACAAGTTGTTGAGGACCAAGGAGGATAGAAGCAATGAGGATGAGGGCAGTGATGAAGAATAGGTTGTTGTAGAAGTCAGGCATTTGGGTACATTATTGTCAGTGATGGGAATAACGGCGTTACTAACGGCGTTATTTTTTTCAGTAACGAGTAATCAAACGAATTAGTGTTTACCCCGTTACAACGCCGTTACCGTTACTGACAATAAAATGTGGCGTTACAATATTATATTATTAGAATTTAATTTTTCAGTTCATCTGAATGGATGCGCAGTGTAGCTGTATTTGACGTACCATAAACTCTAGTGTGAAGGCGCCGTCGCTTTCTCTCACATACACGCACGCAAAGAAAGATACAGAGCAAGAGAGTCTTTCATAACATGCAGAATTGACGTGCTACATGTAAACGATATTCTTTGTTGTATTTTCCTGTCAAAATAACGGAGTTCCTTTGGAATTCTTCAGTTTTTAAGTACTGCCGGTTTCTCTGGTAGTGGGCGGGACTAATGCGCAAACGACAGTCTCATTGGCTGGCGCTCACCTATTTTGTCCCTGTTTTGATTTCAGCAAATCAATTCGAGCGAACGCAGACAGCGTGATTAATATTCATGAACCCAGCAGCTCATTAATCCTTAGTGCGTTTTATATTGATGACAAATATGCATTCATACTTGGTTATTATAATTACTAAAGTTCTATCATATAATATTAAATTATCATAATATTATATTATAATGACTGACTGATACTAAGTGTCAGTAGATAAATAGTGTAGATTAATGTACAATGTTTTATAATAATAATTTATTCTTTTTAGTGTCCATTTCATTAATTTAACATACCGGTATTTAATATTGGGGGCATCCAAAGTTATCTGACATTTTTTAAAAAAAAGTAACGCAATAGTTACTTTCCCTGGTAATTAGTTACTTTTATAATGATGTAACTCAGTTACTAACTCAGTTACTATTTGTGAGAAGTAACTAGTAACTATAACTAATTACTTTTTTGAAGTAATGTGCCCAACACTGATTATTGTATGCCAGCTTGGAAGATGTGACCCATACAACAACCAGGAGGCCAGGTTGTCAGTGTCTATTTGCATTACTATACTGATAGTCAGTGATGGTCCAATGATTACTGCACAAGTCAACATCTACTTAAGTGTGGGATGTTTTTTGAAACAGTAAGACAGATAGTGAAAAAGCATTTTATTGTGTGTGAAGTTTCAGAAAGTTGCCAAAAATAATTTACCCTAATAGGACAATATCAGTGTCAAAAAGATGAGACAGACAACAATGTTAAAAATGAAAATCAAATATGTATTTACAATATTCACAGGGGAGCTAAAACAACACAAAGAAATCCTAGGCTGTTAAAAGCACAGAGTCTTTCAGTTCCATAGTGATGTTCGGTTCTTGAACGAATCGTTCTTCTTGAGCCGGTTCTCAGGAAGTAACCGGTCGAGCCGGTTCACAAATCGAACTGAATCAAACTTTTGTTCCGGGTTGATGATGCAGAATGAACAGCCGAAGTAGCACGTCCAACTCAACAAGAACCGGAAAAGCTGTGGCGAAGTTTGCCAATCATTACCGAAGATTCTGATGAGCGAGTTGACGATACTGTGCACGCCTGTGAGGCGCGTACTGGAAATATGCTTATTATGACTGTTATTAAATTACATTTTATTAAAACCTGCAAAAACCTTTCTGTCAAGTGAAGTAAATATATTTTACAATAGTTTATTGTGCATGCATATTGTAGGGAGTAAAATTATTTCCTTATTACTTAAATAAAATTATTACTCCTCATGAAGCCAAAACTCAGGAACTCACAGATGCCATGCAATAAAACCATAAAACAAATCTGGGGAAGGGATCTCCAAAGAAAGCAAACAACACCTCTCTCCACGCTCATTTACGACCTCATTCTCCCCCCTGCCCTCTCTACCTCTCTCTCTTTTCCCCAAAAGGCTTCACTCAAAGTTAATTAAGAATAGGTATATCATATATCTTGTGAACACGTTGTTTTTCACCTTCATGTTTGGTATCATTTTAAAGGTCTCTGTGCGATGGGTAAATTGGACTCAATTTCACAGTAGTCACTTGTATTATGAGAAATATTGAAAACTTGAGTTAACTCTGTACTTCTGTTGTGGGCGGTCTCCTTTCAAAATCTGATAAACATTGCTCTACACCAGGTGTGACCATTTGAGCACGGGAACCAAAAAAAATAAATAATTGTTATATTTGATTTATTCTGAACTGTCCTGAAATCATTATGACTATTAGACTGTGAGGAGGCTTTTGTTACCACAAATCTACGGCCAGGATAGGTCATACTGAAGGCTCATGAATGAACGGAGCAGTAGGCACGTCATTGGAGACCTCAGATTTCTGTCTATCACTGGTGCTAGCAAGTTGTACGGGAAAAGACTAAGGAAGCTACACTTTTTGTCATAAGCAAGCAGTTGGTGGCAGACAATTAGGTATTAGTCTACACCCTAACATCAGACTGGCGAGATTGTGTCCGTGAGATCTACGCAAAACCCGGGGCGTGAGACTCTGTGCGACATTAGGTCCCCAACGAACGGATAATTGAAAGTATGGGATGTCTAGAATAATCAAATATCTAAATGAATATATAATAGATATTTGTGATCAGTTTTTAATTAGAAGTACAGTCTAAATTTAATGATCACTTGAAATTGGAGTCGGATTGAACACGGAGCTAGACTAAAATTGAAACTAAATCCTGATAAATTCAGAAGCGCAAGTAAAAGACCGAATGCGCATTAAACCTTCGACCAGGCCGCTGGATTCCGTTGTTTGGGCTAGCGGGTGGATCCTTACAATATTATATTTAAAGTTGCTTAAGTGAAATCAAGGAGTTATAAGACTGGTTTACTCATTCTTTATGTAGAACATATCCGCGTTTGTGCATCAATGTCTGTAATGTGTGCTTTAGGTGTAACACTTTTAGGAATCTTATCCAAGTTGTAGGCTAGTCAATATTGGTCAAAAAGGATACGATAATAAAACTGTGACCACAAACACCATTAACTTAAGTGAATTATATGGCAATAATCAGCAATATGCTTTCTCACAAATAACTTTATTTTTTGAATGTTTCAACATGTGTTGACACAAATGACTTATTTGCAGTGGCGTACCGTGGGGTTTCAGTCAGGGCCTTCAGTAAGCAACTGTAAACTACATGTACACATCTTACACATCTCTGTTACAGCTAACGCAGCCATATGCATATAATGCTCTCAACAACAATGACGGCTGATCAACAATTTCAACAGTAGGCTAGATTGGGGTGGGTTAAATGTAGAGTAAATTTCCCTTAATGGTCAGTAAAAGTAATCCGCCCATGTACATTCACGTCACTCTAAAATGACGACGCGCCCCAAAGCAGCAAAACTGTACAAATGCTGGTCATCCACACACCGCACCACAGTATTATCAATGCACCACATACACCTCCATAACAATGTGCATGATACAATACTCATCAAATAATAAAGCACTCGCCTGTCAGTTGTAAATAAAGTCCATGGGTCTGTCATTCCATGTCCCTTTACTCGTATTAAAAAGTAAACACCAAACAAAGTAACTTGTGCTCAGTGCTAGCTGTTAGCCACTCATAGCACTCATAGTTGCAATCTTTGACATGGCACTTAAAAACTTTGCTGGCCTTTGTTAGCGAATTCGGTTTGGGTGTAGGTCTTTCTTTCTCAGTTATTCTCTTTTGTCTGCAAAAGAGCACCTTGAAAAAGGCGTTTTTAGTAGAGCGGTCTAACGCTGGGAGTATCACTGGGCACATAGCTAGACCCAGAGGGCGGGCTGTCATTGAACGTCAAAATTTGATTGGTTGATGATTCTGTCAGTAATGCTCGTAACAAATCAGATGTGACGTCTTTCAACAAAAGGGTAGCACTATCTGTAGTGCTGGCCATAGACTTTTTTTTATGTAGGATATTCCAGTTCAACCTCAACTAAACTAATCATAGGCAATTTTGTGGACATTACACAAATGAAAATGATACCTAAATAATCAATAAAAAACATTTTTCACACAATTTTATTTTTATAGGGCCAGCAAAGGCCCTGCTGCCCCTGACGGCCCACCACTGCTTATTTTAATTTTTTATTGATATAACATGCCAATGAGCGGTTAGAAAAGAAATGCGTAGAGACGTAATTGATTGATGACGTCAGGAACCAATGAATCAGCTTTTTGAACAGGTTCAATGAGCCGATCTGTCTGAAAAGAACCGGTTTGCAGAAACGAATCGGACTTTGGATCACTATTCCATACCATTAAAACAGTTCTTAAGAATTCCAGCGTGAATGTGAGAAGTGTCCACCAGTGTACAGGTGCATCTCAGTAAATTAGAATGTCGTGGAAAAGTTAATTTATTTCAGTAATTCAACTCAAATTGTGAAACTTGTGTATTAAATTCAATGCACACAGACTGAAGTAGTTTAAGTCTTTGGTTCTTTTAATTGTGATGATTTTGGCTCACATTTAACAAAAACCCACCAATTCACTATCTCAACAAATTAGAATATGGTGACATGCCAATCAGCTAATCAACTCAAAACACCTGCAAAGGTTTCATGAGCCTACAAAATGGTCTCTCAGTTTGGTTCACTAGGCTACACAATCATGGGGAAGATTGCTGATCTGACAGTTGTCCAGAAGACAACTGACACCCTTCACAAGGATGGTAAGCCACAAACATTCATTGCCAAAGAAGCTGGCTGTTCACAGAGTGCTGTATCCAAGCATGTTAACAGAAAGTTGAATGGAAGGAAAAAGTGTCGAAGAAAAAGATGCACAACCAACCGAGAGAACCACAGCCTTATGAGGATTGCCAAGCAAAATCGATTAAAGAATTTGGGTGAACTTCATAAAGAATGGACTGAGGCTGGGGTCAAGGCATCAAGAGCCACCACACACAGACGCATCAAGGAATTTGGCTACAGTTGTCATATTCCTCTTGTTAAGCCACTCCTGAACCACAGACAATGTCAGAGGCGTCTTACCTGGACTAAGGAGAAGAAGAACTGGACTGTTGCCCAGTGGTCCAAAGTCCTCTTTTCAGATGAGACCAAGTTTTGTATTTCATTTGGAAACCAAGGTCCTAGAGTCTGGAGGAAGGGTGGAGAAGCTCATAGCCCAAGTTGCTTGAAGTCCAGTGTTAAGTTTCTACAGTCTGTGATGATTTGGGGTGCAATGTCATCTGCTGGTGTTGGTCCATTGTGTTTTTTGAAAACCAAAGTCACTGCACCCATTTACCAAGAAATTTTGGAGCACTTCATGCTTCTTTCTGCTGACCAGCTTTTAAAGATGCTGATTTCATTTTCCAGCAGGATTTGGCACCTGCCCACACTGCCAAAAGCACCAAAAGTTGGTTAAATGACCATGGTGTTGGTGTGCTTGACTGGCCAGCAATTCACCATACCTGAACCCTATAGAGAATCTATGGGGTATTGTCAAGAGGAAAATGAGAAACAAGAGTCAAAAAATGCAGATGAGCTGAAGGCCACTGTCAAAGAAACCTGGACTTCCATACCACCTCAGCAGTGCCACAAACTGATCACCTCCATGCCACGCCTAATTGAGGCAGTAATTAAAGCAAAAGGAGCCCCTACCAAGTATTGAGTACATACACAGTAAATTAACATACTTTCCAGAAGGCCAACAATTATTTTATTGGTCTTATGAAGTATTCTAATTTGTCAGATAGTGAATTAGTTGATAGTGAATTGGTGGGTTAAAAGAACCAAAGACTTAAAACTTCAGTCTGTGTGAACTGAATTTATTTAATACATGAGTTTCACAATTTGAGTTGAGTTACTGAAATCAATGAACTTTTCCATGACATTCTAATTTATTGAGATGCACCTGTATGTACAATCCAAAAAGGGTGATAATCCAATAAAGTGAGATTCTGGAATGGTAAATCCACAAAGATAACTCCTCAATCCAGCCTTTGGTCAAACACCCTGTCTGTTTTTCATGCTGCTTCCTTTATCCTGTTCAGTTCCTATTTCCTGTCATGTGATGAGTCACCTGACAGACAGACCCAGAGTTACTTTTAAAGACATACACCCATTAAAATGGTTAAGAGGAATAAAATGGTTAAGACATCATGAAAACCTATTAAAACTCAAATATACATAAAATCATTATAATATACTGAGCAAGTTAAAACATGTGTCCTGTGTGACAGTGTCACACCTAAATATATGTAAAATATAAAGTAAATTATTTTTTAAGCTGTAAATTCACAATTAGTCCTATAGAGGGTTAAGGGGTTTAGCATTTTGGGGCAGCAGTGAATCCATCAGAGAAGCGACTCTCGTATCGGTTCACGAGTCCTGTGACGTCATTCTGTTGATGTTCAATGATGGAGAATCTTCAGAGAATCGCTTTTCATGGATGAGCATCAAAACACAGAAAAACACTTTCAGTTGAAACTCTAGACATGTTTCAATGATCTGCATTGTGTTGAATGAATGGACATGTTTCATATGTGTTTCTTCTGCTTTTAGTGCTGATGTCCTTCATCCACGCTGGCCTCACTCAAGGTACTGTGCTGTACTGCAGTATATTTTATTTATTAAACAAATGTGAATTGTGTTGTAGTAGTACAAATGATTCTCCACAATGGATAATCAGTCCTGAGTCACTTCTCAGATCTCTCCAGCGATACTCCACCGACCTCCACGTTCACGCATTATCTATTATATTAATAAAGTCACATTCACCTCTAACCCTTGGTTCTTGGCTCTGTTGTGTGACAAACACACCCATAATAGATAACAAATTCAAACATACACACATATTACACACATAACCAACATAATACCACGCTCAAGTTTTACTGTAATATAGTAACATAATTGCAAAAATAGTACAAATTAAAAATAAATAAATAAACTGACAAAGATTCATTTTTTATATTCAGTTTTAATAATGTCTCAACACAAATCTAAATGAGCCATTGAGTGATTATTGCAGACATCTAGTGGCTGTAGTCGACATTACATGTTATTTAATTTTATGGCAGCAATCTACCACTAAACCATGTCACATTGTCCATGTTATCTCCATGAATGAAAGTTAGAATTTACATAAGTTATTTTATTAAAAAAATATATTAAAATACAGGCTTTTTGTTGTTGTTGTTGTTGTTTTTAGTGCTGGGCAACAATTTATTGTCACGATTAATCATTGCCTAGCACTATTATTTTTATTTTATTTGTATTTATTATGAATGTTATATTCAGAAAAGCAAGCTAATGCAACAATTTTCACTGTAATTAATGACTAAGTGCCTGTAAGATCTTGTGTAACTATTATTCTTAGTGTTCTTCATTCAATATGATTTCATGACAATTTGTAAAAGATGAGAGACTGAGAACAGACACAGACATAAATTCTCAATTTTATTGTGTTGTAGCTCATTATTGCCTCATCAACTATTAAAATAAATAATAGTTTGTTGAAACCTGCCGATTGAAAATAGTTCCAACAGATACTGTACTGCTGACTGAAAGTGAAAAGCTAATTTTGAATTATACAAAGTGTGTTGTTTGCTCATTTCACAGAGAGACCCAAACCTGTAGTTGATGTCGATCCTGATAGACGTGTGTTCAGAGGAGAGACGGTCACTCTCACATGTGACATACAGCAGACAGGAGACTGGCAGTACAGCTGGTATAAAGACGGAAATCGAGTTAACAGCGCAAGACAAGAACAGAACTATATAATCTCATCTGTGGATTGGTCTCATGGTGGTGTGTACAGCTGTATAGGATCTCAGTCAGAAGCTCCACGTCACTCACAGTACAGTGATGGAGTTAGACTGACAGTATCAGGTGAGAGCTCATGTGTTCTTCACACAGAATCCTTCTTTCTTCTTAACAGTGGTATTGTCTGCAGCCTTTAGCTTCAGTTAAAATGGTGTTTCTGTTAAGAGATAGAAAAAAAATTGTGACCTAGATTTTATATTCATTCATAAATGACACATTACATAAATCTTTTTCCTGCATTAATGTGCACATTGATGCTCCAGCAATTATTTACTCTGATCATTTCAGCCTTCTGTGTGCAATATATTTTTAGTAGTATTTTAAGAATAAATATAAAGTTCAAGTCTCAAAAACTCACATTAGCTTCAAGCACTTAAAATAGTTACGTGCTTCTAAAATGTTAATCTCTGGCATTTATCTACATACTGATTTGTGATTGGTTTGTCCTTTTCACAGATAATTAACGATCTTTAGCCATCAATGGCAAAAACAAGAGAACCAAAGCCTGTTACGGGTGCTAGCTAATTAAGCGCACGATGAAGCAATGGCCACAAAAATAGAGTATTTTAATAAAAATCCAAATCAAGAAACAGAATATCCAGGAGCAAGGGGTAGCAAAAACACATAGAACAAATAATAGCAGACATAGAAACAGGGGAGAACACAGGCTTTAAATACTCAAAGTAATCAAGGGGAAACAGAAACAGGTGTGGAGCTAATTAACTAATGAGGAGAACTAAGGAAACTGGGTCAACATGTGACATATCGCCCCCTCCCGGAACAAAAACAGTCCAACAGAGGAGGGAGGGTGGGGGTTCTGGAGGTGGGCGTGGAGCAGGAGGAGGGCAGGCAATGGGGAAGGGACAAAGTTCATAGGGCCAGAGTGGAGTCGATGGACAAAGGAGCCAGGGAGGAGCCCAGAGCAGGAGGAGCCAGGTGGCAATCCAGAGACCAGCCAGGATGGAGGCCCACGGCAGAGTTGACGGCGGGAGGAGCCATGGTGGAGAAGGGGCCGACAACACCAGGAGGCCGACTGACGGAAACTGAGCTGCTAGAGGTGGAGACCCAGCTGTAACGGAGCAGACGGAGAGCCAGGGCGAAACCAAAGATCCGGAGGGCCGAGGCAGAGCTGAAGGCTCAGGCGACTGAGTCGGAGGCGGGGATCCGGAAGACCGCGGTGGAGCTGGACTGAGGATGAAGGTGGAGCCTGACAGAGCCGGAGGGATGGAGTGACGAGGCAAAGCCAGAGGAGTGGAGTCCCGAGGCGGCGGATGGTCGAACGACTGACCAAAGCGGAGCCGGAGGGACGAGGGAGCCCGGTGGAGCCAGTGGGATGACGGGCAACGGTGGAGACGAGGGAGCTAGGAGCTGAGGCGGAGCCGATGGGTCGGAGGACCGAAGTGTAGTCCAAGGCTCGGAGGCTGGAAGTGGAGACAGGGGATCCGCATGTCTGAGCGGAGCTGGAGTCTGGAAGTCCCGAGGCGGCGGAACAGAGCGCATGGCAGGCGCTGACTGAGGGTGAGCTGAGGGACTGACAGGCATCAGCGGAGCTGGAGGCGAGGAACTAGCTGGTTTGAGAGGAGAGGGGGGCTGGGAGGGACCACAGGAGGATTTTATTTTATTTTTCTCCATACGTATACAGACGTTCATATTGAGTATTAACAGAATTTTAGATGATGAGGGTTTCATTGAAAATGTATAGTCACCATAATATATAGTGTCTGATAATGTCTGATTGAACTCACACACAAACAAGACAAATACAGTAAAAACGTCACAATGTCTCAGCTCAACTCAAAATAAAAGCCAAGGAATACAGGAGTGTCTTAAGCAACGACTTGAAAATTCCAACAGTCTGAGCAGTTCTTATGTTTTATAGTAAACTATTCCACAAATGTGACCCTGGACCACAAAACTTCTGGATATTAAATAATCTGTTGTGACCACCTATAACTCAGAGTTAGCAAGCTCTGTGGTTAGATCACAATCTTCGCTCTTTGAACAGAGCCTCTATTCCCGTAATTTCTCCAACGACTTCCAGGATGGCTCTGATTAATGCTCGGTCGCTAGTCAATAAGACGTTTTTTATTAAATAACTTTTTCTCTACTCATGCCTTGGATTTTATGTTCATTACAGTAACTTAGATTAAGGTTGGTGATCTGAGTCCTTTCTCTGACTTGGTTCCAGCAGGCTGCACATTTTTTTAATTTGCCCCGCTCTTCAGGCCTCGGGGGCGATCTAGCGGTAATTAAAAAAAACAGTTTTAGTATGCAATGTCGTCCTGTTCCGTCTGCTGTTTACAGTAGCTTTGAAGTACAGTTGTTGCGACTGGAATGGAATGATCCTATTTTGTTAGCGCTGGTGTATCGGCCCCCTCACCTAGTTAAAGACTTTATAAATGAATTTACTGCTTTTATGGGTGATTGCATAACAAAGTATTACGATATTCTTCTGCTAGGTGATTTTAATATACATGTGTGCTGTCAGTCTAAACCTCTGGTAATGGAGTTTCTAAGTCTCATTGATTCATTCAATATGGTTCAGTGGGTGAAAGATCCTACACATACACATGGACATACTTTGTTTTTTCTCATGGTTTTTCTATTACTGATGCTCAGGTTTTTGATACTTTGCTCTCAGACCATATGCCTGTATTATTTACGTTGCCTTTCTCTCAGTTATGTTCAAGCATTACTCCTACTGTACAACTGACTCGTTCCTTTTCTTCCCACTTTTGTGATGACTTCTCAAACACCTTTAACAAGGTGTGCTTGTCTATGTCCCTTGAGTCACTTTTGCCTGACTTGGATGCTAAACAGCATCTTAGTCTGTTTAATACTGCCTGTTCAGAGGTTTTGAATACCATTGCTCCTCTTAAACCTAAGAACTCTGAACCATGGTTCAGATTTAGGTTTAATGATAACATCCGTTCTCTGAGGCAAGCTTGTAGAAGAGCTGAACGAAAATGGAAAAAGGACAAATTGCAAATTTCATATGAAATGCTTAAAGACTGTTTTGCTACTTGTCAGAAAGCAGTGAAATCCGCTAAGTCTAAGTATTTTTCTAATATAATTGCAAAGAATCATCATAGCTCTAAAGCCTTATTTTCCGTTATAAATTCTGTGTTAAATCCTCCTGTAAATGTGATTTCAAATACCTCAGTGTTATTATGTGAAGGTTTCTCAAGGTTTTTCTGTGATAAGATTACTACTCTGAGATCTCAGTTGCAACCACTTGCTAATGTTTCACCTGAATTTTGCTGCTCTTCAGCCATATGGAGTGATTTTGATCCAGTGTCTCTCCAGTCTCTCAAAGAAACTATCGACCATTTGAAACCTTCTTTTTGCTCTCATGATGTTCTCCCTCCACGTATTTTAAAACAAATTTTCGTTTGGTGTCGTTTCTGAATAAATGTCTAGTTTCGGAGACTATACCTGATAGCCTCAAAGAGGCTACTGTGACTCCTCTTCTTAAGAAACCTTCTCTTGATGCTAGTAATTTTAATAATTTTCGATCCATCTTAAATGTTCCGTTTATTACAAAAGCACTCGAGAAAACTGTGTTTATTCAAATTCAGTCTTTCCTTGCAAATCACATTTTTGAAACCTTCCAGTCTGCTTTTAAGCCTCTGCATAGCACAGAGTCTGCTTTATTACGGATCCTTAATGATATTTTGTTTGCGACTGACTCTGGTGACTCTGTTATCCTAATTATGTTAGACTTAACCTTGGCTTTTGATACAGCTGATCCTAAAACTCTTTTATCTCGACTAGAATATTTTGTGGGCATCCGGGGAACTGTTCTTTGCTGGTTCAAATCATATTTAACAAATAGATGTTTCTCTGTTAGATTGGGCAATTTTTCATCATCGCCTGCTAAACTCTCCTGTGGAGTGCCGCAGGGTTCTATTCTCGCTCCCATTCTTTTTTTCTTTGTATTTACTTCCTTTGGGCTCTATTTTCAGAAAGCATGGTGTATCATTTCACTGCTATGCGGATGATACCCCATTTTATCTACCTCTGAAATGAAATAAACATGCTGCTCTGGAACCTCTTTTTGCATGCCTTGATGAAGTGAAAACGTGGTTCTCTCAAAATTTTCTATGTCTAAATGAATCAAAAACTGAGGTTATAGTCTTTGGCCCTAGTTAAAATTCAGGGAGCAGAAGTATCGATCTGGACTACCTTGCTCCTTTTACTTCTTCCTGTATTAAGAACCTAGGTGTTTTCTGGGATCAGAGTCTTAAATTTGATAAACAAATAAATGCGGTTATTAGTTCCTGTTTTTTCCAGCTACGTCTTCTCTCCAAAATTAAATCTTTTCTCTCTGTGTAAACTTTAGAGATTGCTATCCATGCGCTAGGGATGCGCGGTATACCGGTACTGGAAAATTACCGGTATATATTATGTTTCAAACGGTACGATATCATAATTTTGCTCAATTCGGTATTTCATACGCTGCTGTTGTGAAGTGCACCTGTAGGTGGCAGTGCTTCCCAAATTGCTCCGCAACCGGTAAACGTGACAACAGAACAATGCGATCAAACAGATGAAACTCTATAAATGCAACCAACATTAATAAATAAAGAGAACAGTAGAAGTGAAATATGGCATTACTTTGCATTCAAAACAGATGACAAAGGTGAACGAACTGCCCTTACTGCACATGTATGCAAGCATCGCTATAAACAGGGGTGCACATAAGTGGTCCGCAGGTCCGCATGCGAAACCAAAATTAAAAATTTGCGTACCGACATGGTTGACAGCTGTTAATGCACAATTACCATTTTAGATCGACAAACTGTACTGTATAAGATTTCTATCCAAACTGAAAGCATATTCTAGGCTACCGCTGCCGTTTTCAAAGCAAAACTGTGACATTTCATTCACTGACGCTCTTCCATCAGCAGCGCTAAACCCGGAAGCGCATAATAGAGCTTGGCAACCGACGTCACTGCGCAGTGCATTCTGGGACGTAAACAAGAGAGCGCCGCCATATTGTGAGGCCACATCGGGCGAGGCTTAAAACAACCACACGAAAAACAATGTTGACAAGTCGATTAAAAGAACGAAATATACTATACAGAGACAAACGTCTACCGGACGCAAGAAAACGGTACCTGGAAAAGATGGCCAACCACCCGTACCTATATTTTTGTCTGATTTAGATAACCGCACCCGATCGTCACATTCAGGGTTCATATACGGTCATGAAAAACCTGGAAATGTCATGCAAACAGCAAATTCCAGGCCTGTAAAGTTTTGGAAAAATAAATAAACCCACAAAGTTTTGGAAAAGTCATGTTTCACAATTCTATGTACAGTAGAATTATGATTAATCAGGTCCTGAATTTCGGTGTGGGATTGCGCATATATTCCCGCAGCTTTCGACTTTAAAATGAGGGAAATTCCTGCAAAACATTTATTCAATATAGCTTGTAGGTTAGATGAGTAAATAAATTCACACAAACAGTCATTTGAAAACAGCTCGAGTGATTCAGCTGTGCCGCGTCTTCTCTCTTTGACCTTCTCTTCACATCGGCGCATCTAGTGCTGCTGCACGCTGCGATACAAGACTTTAGCTCGTGTTTCGGTACAGTTGACAGAATTGTCAATTGCCTAATCGGTCATTGTTGCATCGTCACAGAAATGTATTATTTGCATGTCTTTTTAAGTCTTTCGGTACTCGTGCGCTCCAGAGGCGCTTTAATGTGCGCTGCAGTCACATCCAAAGCGCGAGCTGCAAACAAACAAACAAAGCTTGTTACGCTTAAGTGGACAAATACACACAAAATAACGTCAAAATGGTCGCCCTAACGAGTAACGTTATCCGCATAAGCATTGTCAGTTTTGTCTTAAGTTGTGAACGCATATGTATAAGTATTGGATCCGTGAAACAGGTCTTGTGACAGCAGCCTAATAAAGCTGTGTCGTCTGTCATTAATGTTAATCAAACAACAAAAGACAGAGGAAATCCCTCACTGCTCTTGACTAAATAATGTTTTGTTGAATAACTTTATGTTGATTTACAATTTATTCAATTTCTGTATCCTATTTAAAACAAGTTCAACTTCCTCGGCGCGTCGCAACAAGTGGCCTCACAAATTGGCGGCGCTAGACCGCGGCGCTAGAGCAGTGATGTCACGCCCCCATCCCCTATACTTACTTGCCGGCAACCCGCCAAAATAAAAGCTAGCTGATTTTATGTTTGAAAATGATGAAAATTAAAATGACAATAATAAAAATATTAGCATTTTATTTTTAAGTTTACTATAAAATAATTGCATTTGTATGTAATACTCCCTTTTTAATAAAATAAAAAAGTATTATCACACTTGATTTAGTTTATTATTTTTAGTTAGTTAGTTATTTTATATAATAAATAAATAAATAATAATAAAAAAACGAAATAAAGTGCAATAATATTATTATCACTATTATTAATACATTTTTTTATAGTTATATTTTATGGGTCACACTACATGCCATGGCCTGTGTGAGGACCAAACCAAATCTCCAGGTTCTCATATGAGAGCCAGGCTGAAAAACTTATGTGCACCCCTGGCTATAAATCATGTGTTGCCACAGGAGGCAACATATCAATTTTTTTAAGCATTTGTCGCTTGCTCATCCTGATCTTTTTAGAGAATTAAGAGATCGACAGGTGAGTGCATCATTCATAAATTCAGATTTAATTTTAACTTTTATTTACAACTGATCAACGCACATACAGATGTGCGCAAATGTGCGTGTGTGACACGCTAGTACCCAGTGAAGTTTTGGTCACGTAATATATGCACTTGCATTTCATACAATCGAATATTACTTGAATTTGAATTAAGCAAGAGTTTTGCAATATTCATTTTAGTATCAATAATATGAAGGGAATTTTTCTGCCGCGCTGTCGACCGCTAATACGAAGCAGCCGAGAGAGTGAGTGAGATTTGTATTTAATGCTTTTTCTTTGGCTATCTGAGTCTGAAATCTGAAAACAATCTGAGAGAGAGAGAAATAATAACGTGATTTTGAATATTACTTTGACTGTTAGAATAACACTTTACAATAAACCAATATTTGTTGCATTAATTGCGTTACTTCAGTTGTTTTGTTTTTTTTCCTTCAAACTCAGTCAAAATGTAACCTGTATTCCTGGTAGGTTTGTTACATTTTGAGACATTTTGTTTGCGTTATGCGTTTGAACTGAAAAGGAAGATTTGAATATATTTTCATTTTATTACTTCAGTTATATATATTTTTTTCTCCAACATCAACATGTAGCCTATGTTCCCTGTTCCCTGTTCTTCTCTATGTTTATAAATCTATAAATAATCTGGCACCGAGCTATCTATCTGATCAACTTCATCCATACAATCCTACACGAAATCTGAGGTCTAGTGATCAAAGACTTCTCTCTGTCCCCAGATCATGGTTAAAGCATAGAGGGGATAGAGCATTTGCAGTTGCTGTCCCTAGGCTGTGGAACAGCCTTCCAGCCTACATCAGATCGGCACAGTCTTTAACTGTTTTTAAATCATCTCTTAAAACCTATTTCTCTTCTTTGGCTTTTAATTCACTGTGAGTTTATGGTATGAATCTGTGGGTTGTCCTGTGTTTTTATGTCTTTATCTGTTCAGCACTTTGGTCAGCCGTGCTTGCTGTTTTTAAATGTGCTATATAAATAAAGCAAACTTGAAACTTGAAAACCAGTCATAAGGGTCAATTTCTCGAAATTGAGCTGTATACACCATCTGAAAGCTGAATAAATAAGCTTTCCATTGATGTATGGTTTGTTATGATAGGACAATATTTAGCCGAGATATAACTATTTGAAAAACTGTAATCTGAGGCTGCAAAAAAAATCAAAATATTGAGAAAATCGCCTTTAAAGTTGTCCAAATGAAGTTCTAAGCGATGCATATTACTAATCAAAAATTAAGTTTAGATATATTTACAGTAGGAAATTTACAAAATATCTTCATGGAACATGATCTTTACATAATATCCTAATGATTTTTGGCATACAAGAAAAATCAATAATTTTGACCCATACAATGTATGTTTGGCTATTGTTACAAATATACCCCGGCGACTTAAGACTGGTTTTATGGTCCAGGGTCACAAATTATGTGCCGCCACTGAAAAAGCTCGGTCACCATTATTTTTTAACCTGGCTCTGGTAACATCGAGGAGCACCTGATTGGACGACCTCAGTGCTTTAACAGAAGTGTGGACATGTAAAAGTTCTGATAAATAAGCAGGTGATCCAAACCGACATATAAAGAGTTACAGTAGTTGTCTAGACGTTATAAAAGCATGAATTACACTCTCAAACTCCTTACGCGGCAGGTAGGGCTTGACTTTAGCCAGCAGTCTCAGTTGAAGAAACAGTCAGTTTTGACCCGGCCATATAGGAATGAAAGCAATGTCCAAAAAAAGACAGGTTTTGGGTTTTTTTGTTGGTGTTTTTACTATACAAAATCTGACACAATCTAGAAAAGATGAATACCCAAACGAAGGAGTGATACTGCAGAATGTCCCCAATGCAGAAAAAACTAACATGCACACACACGCACGCACGCACACACACACACACACACAGACACACACTCCCATTGAAACACATTATAACATGAATGAAGTTACTGCTGGGAAATTACTGTCATTTTGGCTTTTTTTTTTTTTTTTTTTACTTAACAGTTAAATTTGAGTGATGTGGTGGAGATCAATGGGTTTGTATCATTTATATTTTTAAATATATATTTTATATTTATTATTACATATTTATGAAATTGGATGGATACACATATGTATTGATAAAAAAAAAAAAATCAATGTTAATAATAAATATATATTACATATATTTATGAATTAATGAAAAAGCTTCATCAAGCTTCAAGTTCATGTAATTTTAAATGTTTAACTTGTTTTGCTCAGTTAGGATCCTATCGGCCCCTCTAGTGGCTCTAACAATAAAATGCAATTTTATGTAATTTTTCCCCTCCAGATGGCTTCAGAGACACTCAGTGACCCAGTTCAAGATCAGCATTAGGGGTGTAACGGTACACGTATTCATACTGAAAATATTCGGTACGGGTCTTTCGGTTCAGTACGCACGTGTACCGAACAAATCATTAAACATTTTTTTCAGGAAATTCAGACAACAAATGTTGTTTTGGCGCTCTTTAACACCTCAGTTCTGAAGGCAGCGTGCAGCGCAATCATCTCTTCCTCTTTACTAGTTTTAATGTGAAATAAACATGAATTAACATCTCATGCCTCATATAATCGCACAATCAGTGTTTCACTCACGGTGATGTGATTAAAACTTGCAAACAAAATGTCATGAAGCATTTCATTTACCTCAGGCAGATCATCAGTGTCCACAGCTCATCAGTTCACCAGAGAAATGAAATCTATAGAGAAGAGCATTTTGCAAAATATTAGACTATATACTTATTATATTTTAATTTACCTGTTAGTGATATATTAATGATTGGCTATATTTAAGTAAATATTTTATGAAACAGCCAATGTGTAAATGATTATATTTCAACAACAAATAGGAATCATATAAGTTAATATAAAACTGCATTGAGTGCAATTTACATGTTTACATACAATCTTTTAATTTGAGTGTTGATTATTGAAGTTTATTAAATAATTATTAATAGATTATTGAAATAGTAATTAAATTTAAGTTTGGGTTCTGTTGTTAATTGTAACCTTATAGTAGGCCTAATGTAAAAGGTCCCCCTATATTTTAAAGCATTTTGTTTTATGAGGTAGATTTAAAGGAAATTAATTATAACTGAATTAATTTAAAGAAAGTGCAATTTGCTCAGTAAAGCATTAATTATGTGTGTGTGTGTGTGTGTGACCACCCTGCTGCGTAGTTTGTCATAAAAATATTAAATTATTTGTATATATTTTATGTATTTATGTATGTCTATTTCTATTTACATGTGTATATAAGTTTAATTTAAAAATTTTATTTTAATTTTTTTAATTTTTTTTTTTTATTATTATTTATTTATTACATATGTTTAGTGTTATAATGAGTTTGCACTGGACAGTCCATCTGCATTTTCAGCTGCATTTTCCGAATTCCTGGTGGCAGTTGAGACAACAAAGAGGACCGCTTGGGCAACCACTAACTCTTGTCTCTGTCTCTCTCATTTATTGTTAAGGTTAGTTAAATGTATTAAAATTTAATGCCAAACTACAGTTTACATGCTTTAATCTGTTAGTAATTTGTTTAAATTGATCATTTGTGTAATTGTGTAATTTTAATACCTGTTTCATAGAGTCGTTTGCGTATTACCTGTAATACTTACCTGAGTAGTGGATCTGAGATATTTATGAGTAAATCCAGATGTGTGGAAGATCTACAACATTTCTGTATATATGATTATCTATTTATTTGTTTACTGTGATTTGATTTAAATATTTATATGTTAATGACTACTGTGATTCAAGTGTCTTAATGAAATACAATGTTTATTAAAGACAACTGGGCAACCACTAACTCTTGTCTCTGTCTCTCTCATTTATTATTAAGAAAGTACTACAAATTTTGGAGGCACTGCTGGGATGTTTATTGGGTGGTTCATCTTCTTGATCAGCAGAGACCCACCCTGTAATATTCATACTTACCTACAAGCAGCAGTGTGAAGCAGCTGAGTGAAATGGTACTGCAAAACTGATTGAGCTGTGCATATGCCTGAGGTACAGTGACTACTAGAGGCAGCAAAAGTCAAGTCAGTGAGGTAAACGTCCACTTTCATCATACTGTCAGCCACTGCAGATAAAGATGGATACACTTCAGAGCCTTCACGAAGAAATAGGTGAACGGCTATGTGCACTAACACGAGGAAAGCTCATTGAACTCTGCCAATTCTTAAAAATCTCTGCAGAGGACATTGAAAACACAAATCACCTGTCTTTAGTAAACCTCCTCAGTAATCATCTCTTAAGAAAATAATTAGAAGAGCTAGATGATGGAGGCATGGCCGAGCTTCTCAGCATCAATGAGAAATAAAGTGATTTGATGATGACTGATATAAATGGAACTGAGCTGAGAACAGAGTTAAGACCACTTGAAAGTGGAGAAAGTTTAGCTCAAAGACAATTGAGACATCTTGGCAATGCATATGAATCATTGTCTGCCATGTATATAAGCCCTGCTGTGTCAAAGAGTATGACAAGAAAACAGATAACGACTGACAATGCACGTGGTGATTCTACATCTGCATTACAGGGACAAATCACACCAGCAATGTGGCACAAAGACTTTTCAGGCCTCATTGGTGAGCCAGGTCAGAAGGACAGATTGTCATTTTCAAGTCTTGCACGTCAAATAGAGAGTGGGTTAAATAAAGGCTACCTTGAGCAAGATATTATTGATTCAGTCATTCGAGCGATCACACCTGGGCCCGTATTCATGAAAAATCTTAGTGCTAAGAGTTGCTCCTAATAACAAAATTCTAAGAAGATTCTTAGAAATATGGGTGTTTCCCCTTAAAATTAAAGAAAATATCCCAGTAAAGAAAAAAAGTAATTCAGAAAGCATCTTAACCCTTAAAAGAGGTCTTAAGGTCCAAAATTGTTAGGAGTACGGATTAGGACTTTTAAGAGACTTAAGAGTTTCTTTAGCAGTGGAGAAAATCCCATGAAGAGGGAGAAGAAATGTGTTGCACACAATGCATGACAGTGAGTTAATAAGACGCTACACATTAGATCGTGCAGGGATCATGTTTGTGACCGATCTTATTAGAGACACGCTAACATCTCCGACACCGCGCAGAAATGTCATAGTGCCTGAAATGGATGTAATCACTACATTAACATATTTGGCATTTGGAAAAATGCAACTATGCAGCAGCAATGATTTGGGTCTGTTACAGCACTTCCAGAACCTTATTGTGTCGCTGTTTATTTCCTATAAAATACGTTAAGTATGACAGCATGGTAAATAAAAAATAAAGAATATATATACATATATAATGTGTGTGTATGTGAGAGAGAGAGAGAGAGAGAGAGAGTGTATGGTGAAACAGAAAAAAATACGCCTGTAATTTCAAAGTGAAGGCTTAAAATAAACCCTACTCTTAAAAGCGCTCTTTTATTTCCTTCTTGGACAACCAACCAATCTCATTCTTCAAAAGACTGTGTCATAGCTAGCAATGGGGTCAGCCCCGCCTCCTCACTAAGATAAAAGTTTTTGCCTTTTTCTCGCTCAGAGTTGCTCTCAGATTGGTCCTGAATCACTTTTAAGCTAAGACTCCTATTTAGAAATTGTGTCGCAACTGCAAAGCTTAAGCAATGAGATAATGAAAATTAAAGAAACAATCCAACAGCCCTCACCTGCTTCTCAATGTTTTGTGGTCAGTAACAAGGCTCCAGTGATGACAACGACTCGTCAACCGCTACAATATTTCTCACAAGGTTACCAGCCGGTAGCAGAGTGGAATAAAGAGCTACCAAACCAAACATGGGGAATAAATTACCCAACGTGTGAACAACATCAGTATCCACTGCAGCTCCACCACCCTAAATCACAACAGAACTCAGTTTCACAACAGAAGTATATGACATAATTTAGTATATGACAACATTTAACCATGTTCAATACCATTACAGCAGCCCCTGCTACATCCAATATCAACACAGTATGCAAATCATCCATCACGATATGCAACCTCACAGCCTCGCCCACCACAGTTGGTAACACTTTATTTCGATAGTCCACTTTAGGCATTCTACTAACAGTAAGTAACTTCGCAACTACATGTCAGCTAGCAGTCATCAGAGTATTAGTAGACTGTCTGCTTAATAACTTCTAACACTTTATTTTGATGGATCCACAACATACAACATACTGACTATGAGAAACTTTGCAAGTATATGTCAACTTATTCTACTAACCCTAAACCTACCCTACTGAGAGTTAGTAGACATGTAGTTGCAAATTAATGAGAATTAGTTGACATGTAGTTAAAAAAGTTACTTATAATTAGTAGAATGTCTAAAGTGGACTATCGAAATAAAGTGTAACCCCACAGTTTAATACAGCGCCCCAACAGGATACAGCAACATCGCCACTACCACAATACAAAGTTTCGACAGCCACGTCTCCCAAGGACAAGGCAGTGCTTTTATTGCCAGCAAAGGGGACCAGAGGAACTATGCACCCATTGTTATTGTTGTGGTAGCAGTGAGCAATTTTCAGCAGGCTGCAGAACCAGAGGTGCAAGATTTCAAAGTAGAACGCCTTTAAACGGAAATGGGTTGCCTCCACGGGACAGGAAGCGACCCGAACTGCAAAAATGTCCCACCAATGTCCAAAGCAGCACTTTGAAAATGTAGAACAAGAGTTGTCTGAGTTCTCTCCACTTGATCACATTTTAACTGCTTCATGTCAAGTTAACAAATACTCACCTGTCACTTCTCTCGTCTGCAAACAATGTCTGGTAACCTGCTACTTACAAGGACTCAAAACTGAGGCGTTATGGGACACAGGTTCTCAAGTATGTACTGTAGATGAACAATGGAGAAACAAGTACATACCTGAAGTGAAATTGAAGGACATTTCTGAGGCAACAGAAGCTTCAGATGACCTGCAGCTTGTGGCAGCTAATGGGACCAGTATGCCTTATGTTGGATGGGTAGAGATAACTTTCAAATTGGCTTCCCCTGTTGATAGCGTAAAAGAGTTAGTCATTCCTGTCCTCGTCTTAAAAGATCAAAGGTTATCCAAACCAATCATCGGCTACGATGTGATTGAACAAGTGATGAGACAGAGTGAAGCAAGTGAAGATAATGAAGTGAGTAAAGGATGTTTGCACAAGATTGTCAAGTATGCCTTCCCTGGCATGAAGAAAAATAAGATACAGACCTTCATTAATCTTTTGACTACTGAGAATCCGGGTGAATATTTGGTGAAAACAATGAAAGACCCTGTGAACATACCACAGGAAAACGCATAATTATGCAGATACAGTGTCAAGTTAAAATGCTATATATGATGCAAGACTGTTTTCTTGTTTGAACCACATGTAAACCCACAGTATACAGATGGTCTGGAACCTCTGGAAACCCTAGTAACTCTTCAGAAAGGAAGTCGTCCAGTGGTCAAGATCACCATACAGAACATCACAGACCATGATATCAGGCTTGCGGGGAAAACTGAGCTTGGGACAATGCAATCAATAAAATCTGTACTACCAACTGCAGTATCACATTGTGCAACAACAGCCATCAGTGAGGTACAAAAAAACACCAATGCTAATGAAAGTAACAGTGAAGAATTGTGGGACCCACCTGCTGATGTAAGCCACTTACCTTTGCACCAGCAAAATAAAGTAAAACAGCTACTACGAGAAGAGTGCCATTCATTTTCAAGGTCAGATGACGATTTGGGTGCATCAAAGATCTTCAACTAAGTATCTCTCTGACTGACGCTACACCTGTTGTCCGCATGTACACTTCAGTCCCCAAGCCACTGTGTCAGTAAATGAAGGACTACCTGCATGACTTGATTGCCCAGGGCTGGATAGAGAAAACCCATTCTCCCTACTCTTCACCAATCGTATGTGTTCGTAAGAAAGATGGCAGCCTTAGGTTGTGCATTGGCTATAGAGACCTCAATAGGAAGACACTACCTGATCGCCAGCCTATCCCGAGAGTACAAGACATTCTAGACAGTTTAGGAGGTAATGCCTGATTTTCTGTATTAGATCAGGGCATTTACATTTACATTTAGTCATTTTGCAGACGCTTTTATCCAAAGCGACTTACAATTTGGGGAACACATGAAGCGATTCATCTTGAAGAGGCAATTCGACAAAGGAAGTGCTTGTAACACCAAGTCTCAGGCATTGTTTAAATAAGTACAAGCTAGCAAGGGAAGGAATAAGTAAGGAGAGACTTTTTTTTTTTTTTTTTTTTTTTATGCGTAGGTTGAAGTCAAGTAGTGTCGAAAGAGATGAGTTTTCAGCTGTTGCTTGAAGATTGACAGGGATCCAGTACTCCGAATATGGGTGGGAAGATCATTCCACCAGCCAGGAATGGTGAACGAGAATGTTCTGGAGAGTGATTTTGAGCCTCTTTGTGATGGTACCACGAGGCGTCGCTCACTAGCAGATCTCAGATTTCTGGAGGGGATGTAGATTCTTAATAGTGAGTGCATGTAGGCGGGTGCTGAGCCTGTGGTTGTTCTATGAGCAAGCATCAGTGTCTTGAACTTGATGCGAGCTGCGATTGGTAGCCAATGCAATGAGATAAAGAGAGGTGTAACATGGGCTCTTTTGGGTTCCTTGAAGACCAGTCGTGCCGCATTCTGAATCATTTGTAGAGGTTTGACTGTGTTTGATGGAAGTCCAGCCAGAAGAGCATTGCAGTAGTCCAGCCTAGAAATGACAAGGGCCTGGACAAGAAGTTGTGCAGCATGCTCCGTCAGAAAGGGCCTGATCTTTCTGATGTTGTGTAGTGCAAACCTGCAAGATCGAGCAGTCTTTGCAATGTGGTCTTTGAAGGTCAGCTGGTCATCAAAGATTACACCAAGATTTCTGACCGAAGTTGATGGGGTAATTGTTGATGAACCTAACTGGATCGTGATGTCATGCTGTAGAGTTGGAGCGGCAGGAAAGACAAGAAGCTCAGTCTTTGCCAGGTTGAGCTGGAGGTGATGTTCTTTCATCCATGCCGAGATGTCTGACAGGCAACCTGAGATCCTTGCAGCTACCGTTGGATCATCTGGTTGAAAAGAGAGATAGAGCTGTGTGTCATCAGCATAGCAGTGGTAGGAGAATCCATGTGCCTGTATGATGGGACCCAGTGATGTAGTGTATGTGGAGAAGAGGAGGGTCCAAGAACCGATCCCTGAGGAACCCCAGTGACCAGTGTATGTGCTTTGGATACCTCCCCTCCCCAGGCCACCCTGAAAGACCTACCAGTGAGATAGGATTCAAACCAGCGAAGTGGAATTCCAGCGATGCCCAGTGATGAGAGAGTGGAGAGGAGTATCTGATGATTGATAGTGTCAAACGCGGCAGATAGATCCAGCAGAATGAGGACTGATGATTTGGAATGGGCTTTTGCAATTCGCAGGGCTTCAGTGACCGAGAGAAGCGCAGTCTCAGTTGAATGGCCACTCCTGAAACCTGACTGTTTAGCGTCCAGTTTGTTGTTCTGTGAAAGAAACAATGAGACCTGGTTGAAGACAACACGTTCAAGTGTTTTCGCTATGAATGGAAGGAGAGAGACAGGTCTATAGTTTTCTATAAGAGAAGTGTTTAATGTAGGTTTTTGAGCAGTGGGTTACCCGAGCCTGCTTGAACGCAGTGGGGAAGATGCCTGTGAGGAGGGATGTGTTGATGATGTGTGTGAGTGTCGGTAAGAGCGTGGGAGAGATTGCTTGCAGAAGGTGCGAGGGATTGGGTCAAGAGGACATGTTGTAGGATGGTTGGAGAGGAGAAGTTTGGATACTTCAGCCTCCGTCAGGGGACAGAAGGAGAAAATGGGAGGTTTAGCAGTGGAAGTGGTTGGTTGGGGGTCCTGTGTGCGTGGAGATGAGAACTGATCACTGATCGATCTAGTTTTGTCTGTAAAAAGTAGCAAAGTCATCAGCTGTAATAGAAGTGGTGGGAGGTGGTGGAGGGGGACAGAGGAGAGAATTAAATGTTCTGAAGAGATTACGCATGTCTGGAGCGCTGTTGATCTTGTTGTGGAAATGTGAGGATTTGGCAGTGTGGACATCAGCAGAGAAAGATGAGAGCAGAGACTGATACCTACTCAGGTCCGACGGGTTGTTTGATTTGTGCCATTTTCTCTCTGCCGCTCTGAGTTTAGTCCGATGTTCACGAAGAACATCAGATAACCAGGGGTTAGAAGGGGCAGTCCGTGCTGACCTAGAGGAGAGAGGACAAATGTCGTCTAGACAAGAAGTTAAGGTAGAGCATAAAGTTTCAGTTTCAGGGCAAAGCTTACCATCAAGGTTTTATGTCTCCAGAGAGCAGACCATTGACAGCATTCAGTACACCATGGGGCTTATATGAGTGGGTTCGTATTCTCTTTGGCGTCATGAATGCACCTGCAGCATTTCAGCATTTCATGGAAGAGTGTTTAGAAGAACTTAGAGATGAAACAAACAAACAAACATACATTCACTCACGCGTGTATATAAAAGGCGAGCTAAAGTGGATGAACGAAGCTATTAGAGAAAACAGAATGCAGTTAGGGCTGCATTCTAAGGCCTTAGTTCTGGTGTCCCTCGCATTAAGTTCCACATACGCTGTTTTTAACAGTGTCTTTGTGTGAAACAGTTCTCTTTCCAAGTCCTGTCTGGTGGCTTTTTCACATTGCGCTTGGTGTCCAGCAGCTGTTAGAGCCTCTTGAAGACTGGTGATTTCCATCTGTTGTGCCATTCTGTAAGGTTCTTTACATCCGTTCTGTGCCTTCTCTCGCTGAGCGGGTGTCAGTTCCCTGTAGGACTCTGTGACTAGCAGCTTCAGTTCATTTACCTCCTGTCTGAGGTCCAGGAGATCGTGGACCAAGGAGGAGATGATGCTGGTCGGCTCCTGGTGGTTCAGGCTGGGTGTCAGGTGTCCACTTGTGTCACAGTCTCGCTGTTCCTTTCTCTGCCATTGCAGGTTGTTGGCTGCTTTGGGCTGAAGGATGTCCATCACCGTGCTCTGCTGGGTTTTCAGGTGGTCCTGGTGAGCTGGCAGGGCTGGATGTCTGTGGAATGTCTGAGACACACTGGCACACTTGGGAGAACACCAGAGAGAGAGAGGCAGAAGGCAAGTGCAAGTACGTACAGAGTCGTTAGGCTATCTGTATGGGGAACGCCTCTGTAGGCCGTGTAAGGTGTGAATAGCTGGTGAGGGGCAGCTAGTGAGGTAGGGTGCTAAGAACGTAAGGAGAGGGTTTGAGTAACTTTGTTGACGAGGCTGTAAGCAGGGGTCAGCTAATGACCGGCTATGCGTGTGGTCAAACTATTACTCAAAGCACTGATGGTTCACAGGTTTGGTCACAATGAAGGTATCAAATAAACAAAACTGAAATAAAATCAGGAAGAGACAGAGGGAGAAAGAAGGGCTTCCCTAATTTAATTTAAGCTAGGAGATATGACTAAGCAGATTTCACTTGTTCAAAGGAATGTAGCAGGGTCGTAAAACCTAGGGAGACTTTTGGCTATGCTAGCAGGGACACATCAACCACTGCAAGGTAAACAAACAGAAACAATAGGAAGTGCTTCTAGTCTGCTCAGGGCCCTGGTGTAAGAGGGTAACAGAAAAGACAGGAATTAGGCTACTAATAACCTGTACAACTCATTAAGGGGACAACAGTTGCTAGAACTGCTCTAATCCTATACCGAGAGGGAAGATGGTGATGGTCAAATAACTAAAATAAGGTAAGGGTAAAATGAAAATTCCCTAATAGCTTTAGGAAACTAAAAGGAATAAAAATTATAAAAAAAAAAAATAATAATAATAATATCGGATTTAATTAAAATCAACTTAGCTGAATTGGTACATTCAAGCTAAACAAAGGTAAATTAATGAAATAAAATCAAGAAGAGGTAGAATAAAGTCAAGATAAAAAAATAAAAAAAATTGATCCAACGTATGTGAGGAGGGGCCAACCTGAATCTAAACAGAAGGTAATAGCACAAACAGGAAGTGAAAACAAGATTGAGGGGAGAGAGAGAGAGAGAGAGAGAGAGGAGTGGTTCAGACGCTACACTTTACACTCACACAGTGTCAGTTAGTCGGATGCTAACAGCTAACAGTTGAGGTAAAGGGCTTAGTTAGCTTATATGCCTGCTCGGCTGCTAAAGAGTTAGCTTGGGCTACACTCAGTTGTTTGTTTACACAAGGGTCTGTGGCGTGTGTGCTGTTATCAGATTGAACCGGAAGAGGCTGCTCTCAACTTCCGTGATCAGATGTTGCTAAGAGACCGATGCAAGTTTACAACACGCGCAAGTGGAGCAGAACTTGCACTGCTGTAAACATGCATGGGAACTCACGCGCAGTCAGTTATGACATATCGCATACAACTTATTTCACAAATCAAAACAGCACATTCACTTCACAGACAATAGTAAAATTACTAGTTAGCTAGGCTACAATTACACCATTAATTTGCTATTCAATTGCATCACTTCAATGACTACAATGATACGCGATGGTTACAACAAGACCTTAACTCTGGGAGATGAGGAACATCGCTCAAATCACCATTAAACTAAATATCCTGTAGCAAGATTTCTTCGTTGCCCAGTTTTAATATCACTGCAAGTGGGGTTTCTTCGCCACGCAGATTAATTTGTGCTGCTAATCTGAGATTCCTTCGTCAGAGAAGATTTACACATTTAAAGATGAAATGAGGATATGTTCGCCCAGAATCAGATTAATTTAGTCTGGTACCATTTATATGGGCTGCTAATCTGAGATTTCTTCGTCAGATAAGGCTTACGCTCTACTAACAACAGAAATTAGGGTTTCTTCGCTAATATCAGGTTAGTTCCTTATCATACGATTTAAACACGCATTATACCATTGATAAACATTCTACTGCTCGTAGTAAGGTGCATACAAGCTACAGTCTATCTGATTTTATCAGAAACTGCATGTGTAAAGCGTTAATAACATTATGAGACAAACACACAAGTTTGGTACTGGGTCTGCTTGCAAATAATGTTTAAACGATTGCCCGCATTCTCCTCCATCATGTAACAAATTAGCTTAAAAGGGAATTGTTTATAAATAATTACAATTAATTATGATTAATTACAATTATTTATATCGGCTGACAGTAATAACTGTAGCAGAATTTAATTGCTATCAACTGATCTGTTCGTCCAGCGACCATTCAGTGTAAGTTCATATCAACTCTAAGAAAGGATATTTTCGTGGCCACAGAAAATACTTTCTTAAGTATTAATGCGTTAGAGCATGTAGCGAGGGTCAAAATCGTAAAGGGACATTAATTTGCAAGGCAGAACCAGAAACTCATGTAATTTGTGCACACAACTTTTATTAACTAAACGCTAACACACATAACTAATCTAAACAAACAAACAAACATACATACACTCACGCGTATATACAAAAGGGGAGCTAAAGTGGATGAATGAAGCCATTAGAGAAAACAGAATGCAGTTATGGAAAGAGTCAGTGAACCACCTGAGTAAAACCATCAGCGCCGTTTATAACGGGGTCTATAGCTTATTACTAAACCTCTGTTTAGTTTAGTTAGATGTACCATACTTGCACTTCCATGGCTGTTGGCGTGTGTCTGGAACGCAGTCTCGGATGAAAAGTCTTGATGGTTTCAAGGTTTTGGACTCGCGATCATGTTCTTCCGGGTTGAAGAGTGATGAATTCCACAAGATGTTATTCTGTGTTCTGAGGTCCGAGGAGCTTTGGTTGAATGGAAAGTCAAAAACGTAAGTGTTTCAGAAGAGTTCTAGCTCACATCCTTCTAGGATCTAACAGAACCGCAAAACTGACATATGTTGTAGCCCACCTGACACGCCGGTACCGGCTCAGGCTCTCCACACGGGCAGCAGTCCGGAGATTTGGCAGTAGAGCTTTTGCAGAAGAAGCAAGCGTGGGCGGAACTGTGCGTGAGCCCTTTAAGGTGAGAAAAGTCATGCCTCTCAGGATGGGCTTGACCAATGAGAAAGCGGGAGTTTGGAAATACTGGGAGGGTTTATGACTCTTTGTCTGAGAGCATGTTAATTTGCAAAGGGGTTAGATTAGAAGTTGTTATACAAACTATGAAAGATTCTTAGGACATTAATATGTTGCATAGGTATCAATATGTAATATTCACTCTCACTTAGATCATCCGAAGTCGAATTGATAGAGACCAAACATGTTACAATTAGAGTGATATTAACTAGTGATCTATCATAAGCATGCATCAAACAGTATACAATACACAAAAACATATACAAGAACAGTGATAATATACGCAATGACCTAATAATATGTGTGCTCATTCAAAGAAAGGTTTTTCTATGAATTAATTAGAGAAGAGTCCATTTTATGGCATAATGTCTTTTTCCTAAAGGGGATATGAAGTGAGTGTTGCTCGGCTATTTGCATTCATTTGAGCAATAAAACTAGTGTTATCTGATGGGTTGCCATGGGACCGGGGGGGGGCCTGAAGTCCTTGACAGTCCTACTGTCTCCGGGTATGTGTTTTGGGTGAGGGGTCTGTGACCATTTGTTAATCTAATAACTAATTGATTTGTTAAATCAAATGCAAAATTGTGTGTCTGATTGGCCCAAATGCTACAATGTACTAGTTTATGTCCTGGCAGCAGAGTTCTGGTGAAAAATCTGGCTAAAAAAAGGGGTCCAGGAAAACTTCGAAATTTCTGGGGGGATGAAATCCACATTGTCATTCGCCAGGCGGCTGAAGATACTCCAATCTATGAAGTGAATCCAGAGCAGGGCAAAGGCAGATCAAGAGTCATAATCATCTTCTCCCCTGTGATCACTTACCTCAGGTTACCATACAGACTCAAAATGCCACACTGAAGCGAAAATACCAACAGAAAAGCACAGCTTTACCTTCTGAGAGAAGGGAAGAACATGAGCCAGAGAATGACAGTGAAAGTGATGACGAGTACTATGTGCAAGTTGAACCCTACCAGTTCAGAACACAGCCGAATAGTCATAATCAGATGGAAAAGGAAACCACAGTGAGAAATCATCAGCTCAGTCAGAACAAATGCTTGAGTTGACAGTGTTGCCACATCTAGCTGAACAGGAACAAGATGTAATAGAACATGTTGACTTACCTGCTGGAGAACGACACTTACCTGCTGAGGAACACTGCTTACCTGAGCAACATTTACCTGCTGGAGAACATCAGTTACCTGAACGACATTTACCTGAATAAGACTTACCTGCTGGAGAACATCGGTTATCTGAACGAGACTCACCTAGACAACACTTACCTGTCAAAGAACAACAACCAGAACATCACTCACCTGCACAGAGGAATCCTGCAGAGGAACCATCTAGAATCCAACAATGACGACCACCAAAGAGGTTCACATATGAAAAATTTGGAACTCCTACATGCTACAGTGTATAAAATGCAAGAAATGACTTTAATCCACACCCCATATATACATGGACACCAAATATGAATTATTGGGTACCAATGCGGATTCATTATTCTCAGCCCTCACTTATCTATTATCCAGCAAATTAAAGAACCCCCAATGAACCTTCACTTGACCAGGTCTCAGGTGGCACTGCAGAACTGTACTGACAAACTGCCATCATATTGACACTAACTGCCTAACTGATTGCACTTATCTGTTTCCAGCAAAGGGGTTGTGACACTCATAAGGGGCTTTCGCACCGCATAGTTCTAAGAACTTAGTTCTAGGAACTAGCCAGCAGGGTAGTTCCTAAAGAACCAATTTCTCCCTCGGGCCGTTTTCCTGGTTGCGTTCACACCAGCAGCAGGAACTCTGAAGTGGCCGACAGTGATCTTTTTGCGTGGCATTAACAAACGTCAAAAACCGTTGAGTGGACACTGTGATCAGAGCTGTTTTTGTTGTGTGTCGTGGATTTCATGATAACGGAGATGGAATGTCAACGTACAATTTACGCGATTACAAGAGCAAAAAGTTGGGCTAAGATACTAAATTTTTTGACAGCTTGCAGTGTTACATATCATCGAAGCTGAGAGAAGAACACAACACTGCAGACAACAGGTAAATGCCGTTATCACTGTTTTTCATGTTCGTGGAGTAAATATGTTTACATGGCTTTTTAAAAATGCTGGGTAACCGGTGTTTTGCGTGCGTTTGGCCAACCAGCGTACACTTGTGTCACTGATAGTTCCTGTAGAACTGTTTTAGACCCACAAGTAGTAGTTCCACAATTAGTTTGGGTACTACGAAAAGGTTCCCGCGGTGCGAAAGGCCCTATAGAATGAACTGTTGTTGGGCCGAAAGAAAACATGGACTGTTTAAAGGCCTAGACAAATTAAATGAACTGAATGTTCTGAAACTTTCATTGAAGCACCTCGGAGAACGGCTTGAAATATTTGTTGCACTTGAACTTGATTCTGGGACTGTTGTTTGGGGCACTAGCTCATTGAACTTGAATTCAGAAAAGCTGATAATCAGCTGACAAGGACTGTCTGTAAAACAGGAACATGATGAGTGATTATTGAATGTATGTACTGAATGTAAAAAAAAACAAACAAAAAAAAAACAAACATGAAAATGAAAATTGAGAATAAGTATTGAAAAACACGTGACCTTATACCTTTACAAGTGTGAAGTGAAACGATATGGACTGGTTTAGGACTTTGAGTATATTGATGTCGGGACGACATTTTATTTTGTTGGGGAGAGTGTGACCACCCTGCTGCGTAGAGTTTGTTTCATAAAAATATTAAATTATTTGTATATATTTTGTTATGTATTTATGTATGTCTATTTCTATTTACATGTGTATATATGTTTAATTTAAATTACTTTAATGTGTTATAATGAGTTTGCACTGAACAGTACAGCTGCATTTTCCGAATTCCTGGTGGCAGTTGAGAGAGAGTAGAGTTACTGTGACAACTGCAGCGCATCCTCAGACAACAAAGAGCAACCACCAACTCTTGTTTGTCTCTCTCTCTCTCTCTCTCTCTCATTTATTGGTTAGTTAAATTTATTAAAATTTAATGCCAAACTACAGTTTGCATGCTTTAATGTGTTAGTAATTTGTTTAAATTGATCATTTGTGCAATTGTGTAATTTTAATACCTGTTTCATAGAGTTGTTTGCGTACTACCTGTAATACTTACCTGAGTAGTTGATCTGAGATATTTATGAGTAAATCCAGATGTGTGGAAGATCTACAACATTTCTGTATATATGATTATCTATTTATTTGTTAACTGTGATTTGATTTAAGTATTTATATGTTAATGACTACTGTGATTCAAGTGTCTTACTGAAATACAATGTTTATTAAAGACAACAAAAAAGACCACTTGGGCAACCACTAACTCTTGTCCCCGTCTCTCTCATTTATTGTTAAGAGAGTACTACATATACAGGTGCATCTAAATTAATTAGAATGTCGTGGAAAAATTCATTTATTTCAGTAATTCAACTCAAATTGTGAAACTCGTGTATTAAATAAATTCAATGCACACAGACTGAAGTAGTTTAAGTCTTTGGTTCTTTTAATTGTGATGATTTTGGCTCACATTTAACAAAAACCCACCAATTCACTATCTCAACAAATTAGACTATGGTGACATGCCAATCAGCTAATCAACTCAAAACACCTGCAAAGGTTTCATGAGCCTACAAAATAGTCTCTCAGTTTGGTTCACTAGGCTACACAATCATGGGGAAGACTGCTGATCTGACAGTTGTCCAGAAGACAATCATTGACACCCTTCACAAGGAGGGTAAGCTACAAACATCCATTGCCAAAGAAGCTGGCTGTTCACGGAGTGCTGTATCCAAGCATGTTAAAAGAAAGTTGAGTGGAAGGAAAACGTGTGGAAGAAAAAGATGCACAAGCAACCGAGAGAACCGCAGCCTTGTGAGGATTGTCAAGCAAAATCGATTCAAGAATTTGGGTGAGCTTCACAAGGAATGGACTGAGGCTGGGGTCAAGGCATCAAGAGCCACCACATACAGACGCGTCAAGGAATTTGGCTACAGTTGTCGTATTCCTCTTGTTAAGCCACTCCTGAACCACAGACTATGTCAGAAGTGTCTTACCTGGGCTAAGGAGAAGAAGAACTGGACTGTTGCCCAGTGGTCCAAAGTCCTCTTTTCAGATGAGATCAAGTTTTGTATTTCATTTGGAAACCAAGGTCCTAGAGTCTGCAGGAAGGGTGGAGAAGCTCATAGCCCAAGTTGCTTGAAGTCCAGTGTTAAGTTTCCACAGTCTGTGATGATTTGGGGTGCATTGCCATCTGCTGGTGTTGGTCCATTGTGTTTTTTGAGTCACTGCACCCGTTTACCAAGAAATTTTGGAGCACTTCATGCTTCCTTCTGTTGACCAGCTTTTTAAAGATGCTGATTTCATTTTCCAGCAGGATTTGGCACCTGCCCACACTGCCAAAAGCACCAAACGTTGGTTAAATTACCATGGTGTTGGTGTGCTTGACTGACCAGCAAACTCACCAGACCTGAACCCCATAGAGAATCTAAGGAGTATTCCCAAGAGGAAAATGAGAAACAAGAGACCAAAAAATGCAGATGAGCTGAAGGCCACTGTCAAAGAAACCTGGGCTTCCATACTGTCACGAATCCGGAACGAATTCCGTTCACCCACCACCAGAGGTCACTCGCTCACCACATTGACTCTTGCACTACACTACTGTTGCACGTCACCCACGGACTACAATACCCATCATCCATTGCACTGATGACACACACACACACAGACACACAGCTGATTGCACTGATCACACAGCTTACTTAAACCATGGACTTCCTTAGACAGATCGCCGAATATTGTTCTGCGTATAGCACTCTCCTAGTCTTAGCTGCGATACGGAACCTGTTTCTTGTTTTCTAGTCTGTGTTCCCTGTATTTACCCTTGTCTCACCGTTCGGATCTGTTTATGCCTCGCCTGGAATATTGCTCTTGTACCTGGATTATCTCTCTGCCTTACCCTGTTGGATACTGTTTGCGGATTGTCGACCCACGCTTGTCCTAGGATTGCTCTGTGTCTTGCCCGTGCCATACCTGTTTGCCGTTGTTTGACCCTGTCTGTGTTTTGACTACGTCACTGTATAATAAAAGCTTTTCACATGGATCCGCACGTCTCACGTCTCGTTGGCTCCATTACACATACCACCTCAGCAGTGCCACAAACTGATCACCTCCATGCCACCCCTAATTGATGCAGTAATTAAAGCAAAAGCACCCCCTACCAAGTATTTATTTATTTATTTATGCATTTAGCAGACACTTTTATCCAAAGCGACTTACATTGCATTCAAGTTACAGTTTATCAGCTCTTGCTTTCCCTGGAAATCGAACCCATGATCTTGGCGTTGCTAGCACCATGCTCTACTATTTGAGCTACAGGAAAGCAAGAGCTGATAAAGTATATGTACTCAAGTATTGAGTACATATACTTTAAATGAACATACTTTCCAGAAGGCCAACAATTCACTAAAAATGTTTTTTTTTAAAATTATGAAGTATTCTAATCTGTTGAATTGGTGGGTTTTTGTTCAATGTGAGCCAAAATCATCACAATTAAAAGAACCAAAGACTTAAACTACTTCAGTCTGTGTGAACTGAATTTATTTAATACACGATTTTCACAATTTGAGTTGAATTACTGAGATGCACCTGTATATATATATATATATATATATATATATATATATATATATATATATATATATATATATTAGGGGTGTCAATGTTAACATGTTAACGCATGCAATTAATCAAAAAATTTTAACGCGTTAATATTTTTTTTATGCAAATTAATCGTTTGCTAAGGTTTGACCCCATTTTGAAAATACAGACGTGGGAAAAATTACAGAGAGAGCCGTGGGTTGCTGTTGTTTGGGCTAATTTTATAATGTACTGCGGCTGCCCAAAGTGTATATAGTCAAATAAAAATTAAAATAGATCCTTTTACTAATGTGTATTATACTTGGAATGTATACCTGGCAACTTAAGAACGGAGAGGCGATTGTAACATCACAAACAACATGAGTTTCAGCAGAGTATACATGTTTAGGCTTTTACACAGCAGAAGTAAACATGACAACAGCCACCATAGATTATATAAGAAAATAAACACACGATTACGATAGGATGAATGTGTACATCTATGCTAATTTGTGCAGCGATATAAAAGGCTATACATAGTATATTTTAACAACAGTAAACGACCAAATTCCACATGTGATTGCAAAAGGAAGTTATTACAAACACTCGATGGTGGTTTGAAGTGAGTTCTGAGTAAAAGTGTACTATTAATCTCATAAATGAAGCATGGTGCTAATATTAGCGCTAATGAATGAGCTCTAATGAATTAGCTCTAAAGAACAGGTCCAATTCTTCTTGATAATGCATTTTATCATAATAGGCTACTTCACGTAAGGTCACAAGAAAATGTTTTGTTGTATTTATTTAGAAACACTTTTGATAATAGTTGGGTAAAAGTATAATGGGATTGAAGTGATGTGGCTTGTTAAACATTTTATTGCCAGTATAAAGGCTGATAATGGCACAATGGCTGATAATCACAACTTTCATCATAGTGTATCAGATTTTACTCATAATTGTATCACTATCAACTACATTAAGTGAGATATTCAGTTTTCAAGAGTCTGTTTTCTTCTGTTCACAGATTTACCCAGATCTACACTGACTGTGACACCAGACAGTCCTGTATTCACTGGAGAGAGAGTCAATATGACCTGTGTGATTGAGTTTCACAGTTACTGGAGATATGAGTGGTATAAAGGCAACATAGAAAATCCAATGTCACAGACGTCTGATCATTACACTGTAAATGAAAGCACTCTCAGTATTGTAAAAGCTGTTGCATCTGATCAGGGTTGGTACTGGTGTAGAGGACAGAGAGATGAAAGACCAAAATCATCACATTTTAGCTCTGCTGTTTCTTTCTCTGTAGAAGGTGAGTTGAATATCATTGTCCTCATAAACTATCTACTATATGTGTTACGGGGCTGACGAGAGGCGAGCAGATCCATTTGCAGACTTTTATTGGCAAGAGACATGGTCATAACAGGCAGGGTCAAACAGGGGCGAACAGGTATAACGTGGGCGAGACAAAGAGTAACCAGAGGCAAGCGTGGGTCAGCGATCGGCAAACAGTATCCAAAGGGGCGAGACAGGAGAGGTAAACCGAAACATCAGCGATAGTCCAGGCAGGGGAAAACACAATCCAACAAAGGCTAGGCAAGGCTAGGAAAACTAACGGGGCTCTGTAGGGCAGCGATAATGCATACAATACTCGGCCCTGAGGCAGAGAAAGTCCATGGCTAAATAGTGTGTGTGATTAGTGATGCTGTGTGATCAGGTGTGTGTGTGATTGGTGAGATGGCTGATGGGAAATGCAGTCCATGTGATGTGTGGTGTGAAAGTCAATATGATGAGCGAGTGACCTCTGGTGGAGGGTGAATGGAAGTGCAGACCAGATTCGTGACAATATGAAAATGAGATTCAGATGTGACACTGAATCTATAAGCTCCTGAAATTCCTCAGCAGAAGATAAAACATCATTATGTTTAAGAAAATAAACAAAGTTTCATGATTTCTTTAGATGATTTAATGTTGAATAATATTAAACTGCAGTAAATCAGACGAAGGAGAGATGACAATAATAATAATAAAAATCAAACCGTTTGTCATTTCTCTTTATTTTTTGTTCATATTTCGAATTGGTTTTAAATCAAACTTAAGTCATTTAAATAAAGAAATATTCCAAGCTCAGAGTCTATTATTCAAAAATAACTGGTTTGATTTGATCATCTTAAATGAGTCATATTCTCTGGGTCTGAATGCAGTCATTGGATAGCATTAATCCTAATAAACATGCCACTACAATAAAAACAATAACATTAAAATACATATAAAACCATGTATTTCTATTGATCCTCCTGCAGTACTTTAGCACCACGCAGATCCTCGTTTATCTCAGGACTGTGGCGACAGCTTGCTCACATAATGTATGTAACCATATATCTCCTATAACGGGAAAAACATGGGTTTTATGACATAACATCTCGTTATTATGACGTTTTCACAAGAAAAGATGTCATTTAAACGACATGAAAAATTCAGTGTAAAAAATAATGCGTCACCATACTCGAGTGAGTGAGATTCTTGGTGAAGCTGAATTAATGTGATCCTGTAATCTACAGGATTCATGAGTGTCTGTTTTTCTGTAACGTGGCGGTTTCAGTAAAACCAAGTGCAGTTTATAGCTTATTTAAACAAGACAACAAAAGTAAATCCAGCAATGAACAAGACAAACCAAATGCAGGAACTGAAACAAATGCACACAATACATTCATATAAGACCAGACAATAAAGAAGAGAAACACTGGAGATCATACAGACAAGAAGGGACAGGTGTAGGCAATGAGTAGCCATGGTAACAGAGGTGGGTAACTATGGAAGCAAACGAGGTAGGCAAGGCAACAAGGGAAACAGGAACTGAACACAGGAAGTGAACAAAGAAACAATGGAAACAGAAAAAAACACTTCAGCATAAAAGTCCTTAAACAGAAGACCATAGTCATGACAGTATCATGGATAGCAATAGAGTGTATCATTTATAGATTAACCAAATAGATTTAATTTAGCATCAAAACTGTTGCATAACACATAATGAACCCAGAAGGTCACACATTTGAGCTTCTATGCCGATTAATTTATTACTAATCAATTATATAAAATACTATATATTATTGAATAAAATTCAGTATTTAAAACATCTTATATGTATGTAGTCAGAATGAAAGCATATTTTTTCTAATATAATTCTGTATTTGTATTAGCAGAGTCATGAATATTTCTATTCTGGTGTGTCGATTGGCCTCTGCTTGAGGGAAAAACACCAAACCAAAGCCTATTCAAGACCATTCCTGATGTAACACCAAATTTAGCATTTAAATTAACATTCATTTTTGTTCACTGTTATAATATGCCTGAGATGCAATAATTAAATATGACACTTGCCCTTTTAACTCTATTTTAGTTTTGTTTAAAGTATCATGAGAGTGTCATATTGTGAGATCAGTATTATGTGTCGAAACAAATCATGACACGAGTGAATAGTTATAGACAATGTTATTAACTAATGTTTATTTTAGTTACTGTCACTATGTTTACAGGTGAAAATCACTATCATAAGAACAGAAATGCTTTAACAGTTCAATACAGATGAGTTTTGTCCTGAAGTCAGAGAGAATGAAGTGACTTACAGATAATGATGTTAAATGAGTTCATGAAGTCTTCAGATAGTCTTCAGTTGCTCCTCATATGAGGTTGTAGTTGGAGGTCTTCAGCTCTCCTTCAGCTGGAGCTTCATTCTGCTTTCTATGACGAGTCAGAGGCATTTGTCTGAGGACGAGATGGAGCCAGAGCCTCCTCAAAAACACTCAGATCAGAAAAATAATCACAGGACAAAAAGTTAAAGACACACACACACAAAAAAAAAATGTTAAGAAAGATGACATAAATAGAAACAACATAGTTTTGTAAAACATTTACAAAACATTATTGTTTTCACTTTAAGTGCTGTTTGAGTCACTTTATGTTTTTGTTCTTTCTTCACAGATTTACCCAGATCTACACTGACTGTGACACCAGACAGTCCTGTATTCACTGGAGAGACAGTCAATCTGAAGTGTGTGATTGAGTCTGATCACAGGGACTGGAGATATGAGTGGTTTAAAGACAGTGTAATGTTACAGCCGTCTGATCGTTACACTGTAAACAGAGACACTCTCACTATCAGAGGAGCTACTGAGTCTGATCAGGGTCAGTACTGGTGTAGAGGACACATAGACAGAAGATCAGTCTCATCACAATCAAGCTCTACTGTTTCTTTCACCGTGACGGGTGAGTTGAATATCAATCTCCCCAAAAACTCGGTCACACGTCCAGTCGTCTGAACTGGTCTCTTTCTGCTTATCAAATTCAGCACAATATTTTGTTTATTTCTTAATAGAATATGATAAGATCAAATTATGCAACAATAAACTATTCAAAATGACATCAGCACACTTTTATACTCTTAAATTATTTAAATGTTGTACAGTTTGCAGTTGTATGAAAAAAGATGTAGACTGGATATGGATATCAATGTTGTTTTTACCATTATTTAGAAATATTTTTGATAAAATTAATACAAACTAAAAGCAAACTAAGTCTTTAATGTAGTGTTTTTCCTCATAATGTGGTTTTGAGCTTATAACAGTGATCCTGATACTGTGATGCTGCTTTCATCAATATCTACTCATACTGTATGTGTATTAATACAGAGAGACCAAAACCTGTAGTGAAGGTGACTCCAGATCAGCGTGTGTTCAGCGGAGAGACAGTCACTCTCACATGTGACATACAGCCAGCAGGACACATTTGGTGGACATACAGCTGGTTTAAAGATGGAGACACTCGCAGTCCATACACAACAACAACAACAGCAGAGTTCAGATTCACAGCTTATGTGTCTGATAGCGGTGAATACAGCTGTAGAGGAGAGAGATCAGACTCACAGAGATCTGACATCAGTGCTGCTGTTACACTGACTGTATCAGGCAAGTGTTCATATTCATGTTCATAAAAATATTATGTCATTAATTACTCACGCTGATATCGTTCCAAACCCGTAAGACCTCCGTTCATCTTCAGAACACAAATTAAGATATTTTTGATGATATCTGAGAGCTCTCTGACCCTCCGATAGACAGCAAGGGTCCTTACACGATCAAGGTCCAGAAAAGTACCAAGATGATCGACAATGTAGTCCATGTGACATCAGTCTGTCAACTGTAATTTTATGAAGCCATGAGAATACTTTTTGTGCAAAGAAAACAAAAATAATGATTTTATTCCACATTTTTGTCTCTACTGTTTCTCTTGTTGACCTGCGTTCACGACAGTACATGAGGCAAGCGCTTATCCAGATCCAGCGTGATGACGTTGAACATATGCCATGCCTTTGGGTGTGTTCAATGTCATCACGCTGGATCACGCGTCTTACTCATCAGGTTGAGTAATTAATGACATAATTTTCATTTTTGGGTGAACTACCCTTTAAAGGTATTATAATCACCCTGCATCCTCTGACTGGAGAGTTCGTGTCTGTGCGTTCACTAAAGGGTCGAGTGAATTTCTTTGTGACACCGAGTCCTTAATGAACAGATAATTGAACGTATGGGATTTCCAAAATAATCAAATATCTAAGTTAATACACAATCAATATTTGTGATCAGTTTTTGGTTAGAAATACAGTCTAAATTTAATGATCACTTGAAACTGGAGTCGTATTGAACACGGAGCTAGAATAAAAGTGAAACTACATCCGGATAAATTAAGTGAACTTTGCAGAAGCGCAAGTAAAAGATCTACACGCATTATACCTTTGACTGGATTCCTTCTCAGATCAGAAAACTAATGACAGGACAAACAAATGTTATGAAATATGAGTTAAAATAATGAATAATATAATTATTTTTATTTAAAAAAAAGCTGTTTGACTCACTATATTTTTGTTCTTTCTTCACAGATTCACCCACATCTACACTGACTGTGACACCAGACAGACCTGTATTCACTGGAGAGACAGTCACTCTGACCTGTGTTATAGAGTCTCACAGTGACTGGAGATATGAGTGGAATAAAGACAGTATAAAGTTACAGACGTCTGATGGTTACACTGTAAACAGAGACACTCTCACTATCAGAGGAGCTACTGAGTCTGATCAGGGTCAGTACTGGTGTAGAGGACAGAGAGATGAAAGACCACAATCATCACAATCAAGCTCTGCTGTTTCTCTCTCTGTGGAGGGTGAGTTGAATATCATTGTCCTCCTAAACTTATTTTGCTATGTCCATATATCTTGTTGGGAGACTGTGGGTTTTTTTTCAAAATGTGTCTATACTATCTTGTTTATTGAATATAACTCCATATGTGTTGCATATATACTGTTTTCTGGCTACTATCTGTTAATAATATGTGAAACGGATCACATTATGCAACAATGAATGATTCAAACTGTAGTATCATTGTCACGTGACCTCATCTACAAATTAAATTCAGCACTTTTTTTAGGTACAGGTAGAGTGATCATGATACTGTGATGCTGCTTTCATCAATATCTACTCATTCTGTATGTGTATTAATACAGAGAGACCAAAACCTGTATTGAAGGTGATTCCAGATCAGCGTGTGTTCAGAGGAGAGACAGTCACTCTCACATGTGACATACAGCCAGCAGGAACAGACACGCAGTGGACATACAGCTGGTTTAAAGATGGTTCAGTCATCAAAGACGTCACTGAGAGAGTCTACAGCATCACATCTGTGTCTGATA
Organism: Onychostoma macrolepis; assembly: GCF_012432095.1. Classification (NCBI taxonomy): domain Eukaryota; kingdom Metazoa; phylum Chordata; class Actinopteri; order Cypriniformes; family Cyprinidae; genus Onychostoma; species Onychostoma macrolepis. The sequence goes on from NC_081161.1 coordinate 43,772,831, forward strand.
GTGTTACATACAGCTGTAGAGGAGAGAGATCAGACTCACAGAGATCAGACATCAGTGCTGCTGTTACACTGACTGTATCAGGTGAGTGTTCATATTCTGTTTAATGCTCATTTAACATCAGTATTTGTAGCTTAGTAATTTTCTTATACACCTGTGTATCAGCCACATCTGTTCTTATAAGAAGACTGAAGCAATTCACATTTAGTTATTATTCTGTTTCATGAGTTCGCCCGCACATCCGATCCTGATGGTTAATGGTAAACAAACTTGGCTTTCTGTCCTCAATGGAGGCTTGAACCCGATTGTGGTACTAAATAGAGGGAGAATAACAGAAATAGAGGAGGAGATGGGGAGGTGGAGGGATGCCGGAAGAATTGTCGCTGGGACGGTGCAATAAGTGCTGCTTATATAGACTCGTAATGATGATTGACAGGACTGAATGTTTAGGCTCCTCCTGAACCTACGTTTGGATCTTCATTTATCAGAACTGAATAAGAGACAAGTTCACTATTTCAGTATTTCATGTACCCTATATTAAATGAGGTTTATTGTAGAATGTGCTGGATGCAATGCATCAGTGTTATTTATGAATTAATTTCACAATGCAGACAAATATTCAATGATCTTCAGGATTTGAATGTGTTCTTGTTCTCCTGCAGATCTGAAGCCAAAGCCTGAACTCACATCATATCCTGCAGGAGCTGCGCTGACAGGAAACACAGTGACTTTGACCTGTCGCATGGATCCGGCCGCTGGATGGGACTTTTACTGGAACAAACACACACTGAACTCTGAGACAAAGACAGAAACAAACTCCTCCAGAGTTCAGATTGATTCAGAGTCTGATGGAGGCCAGTACTGGTGTAGAGCTGGAAGAGGAAAACCAGTCTACTACACACAATACAGTGATGCACTGTGGGTAAATGTTACAGGTGAGAGAGAACATAGTATGAGACACAACATACAGATCTGAGACAATATCTGCGCAACTCCTAAAACTTTGAATCAAAAATAAATGCATTAATCTGTGTTTGAACAGTGAGTCCTAAAGCTGTGGTGACGGTCCGGCCTGATGAACGAGTGTTCAGAGGAGAAACAGTCGCTCTCAGATGTGATATAAAGTGGGGAGGAGACACTGAGTGGACGTACAGATGGGAAATAGAGGGAACAAACAACCAATATAAAAACTCTGTCAGCCAAATCTCAGCACAAGAGTTGAACATCAGCAGTGTTGATCACGTTCACAGCGGTAAATACACCTGCAGAGGACAGAAAAACACACAATGCTCTCAGCGCAGTGATGCTGTTACTCTGACTGTATCGGGTGAGTTTGTGTGTTTGTTGATTATCATCAGTGTGAACAGCTTCTCTCTCTATAACTCGTCATGTTTTGTTCAGCTGAAGCTCGGGCAGCAGTGCGAGTGTCTCCACAGCCGTGGCTGACTGAAGGAGACTCAGTGACTCTGATCTGTGAGGTTACAGGCTCCTCTACAGGCTGGACGTTCAGCTGGTTCAGAGATGATGATCGTCTGTCAGACAGCAGCAGAGGAGCTGCAGGCTCTTACACTCTCAGTCCTGCTGCTCTACAGCACACAGGAGTTTATACGTGCAGAGCAGAGAGAGGACGACCGGCCTATTACACAAACTACACACAGACACTGTGGATCACTGGTGAGTCTGTGTCACAGCATTCATGCTTGTGTTCATCTGTGTTTGTGTTCATCACAGTCTCTGGCACAGGAGGGTAAAACATCAGAAACACTTCCCTCTATTTCTCAGTCTAGATCAGATCAAAAGCACTATCAAATACACACTCATAATATATACATGATATAACCCTTCTTATTTTAAATGTTATTGGTAAATTTAATCTAATTTTACTTAATTGCAGATTTTATTAGACACGTGCTGTCAGTTTTGAATGAGGTTTTCTTCTTCTCAGGTGTTTCTCCTTCAGTGTCTCTGGAGGTCAGTCCCAGCAGAAGTCAACACTTCTCGTCTGACTCTCTCTCTCTGAGCTGTGAGGATCAGAGTAACTCTGCTGGATGGACGGTGAGAAGATACACAGACAGAAACACAGAAGATTGTTCAAAACAAGCAGGATCTACATGTCGAATCGTCTCTCTCAGCACATCTGACTCTGGAGTTTACTGGTGTCAGTCTGAATCTGGAGAGAAACGGCATCCTCTCAACATCACTGTACACGGTGAGTCCTGTTTCTAATCACAGCAGCTACACTCTTTGCACATATTGGCTTCCTCATCTTAATGTTTGTTTCTGGTTAAGTATACAATCTGTATCACCATCTTCTTACATGCATGTGTCTCTTGTGTTGTGTAGATGGTGATGTGATTCTGGAGAGTTCTGTTGATCCTGTGATTGAGGGAGATACTCTGACTCTACACTGTTTACATCGATCTACAAACTCCTCGATCCTCGGAGCTGATTTCTATAAAGACGGATCACTCGTCCAGAATCAGACGACAGGAGAGATGAACATCATGACTGTCTCAAAGTCACATGAGGGTTTCTACTCCTGTAAAACAGAGAGAGGAGCGTCACCCAAGAGCTGGATCTCCGTCAGAGGTGAGAGTCAGTGGAGCTCCGTCTCTGTCAGATGATGAGATTTTATTGATGAGCAATCAGTTATTGACAGCTGTGTTTATTATTTCACATAACTCACATGAACGAATGTGTAACTAACAAATCACATACACCGAAATACAGAGAAATCCTCAACACCTCATAACCACCATCCTACAATTCACTGATATTAAGAGTGCATTAACTACAGGATTACAATACAATCTTTAAACCAAGACGTTGCCATTTATGTATTTATTTATTTAATAATGGCAAAATAAGGTTAAACTGTCCCTTTAACACATACCTAAGGGGACATGGTGGTGGAATAAACATGAGATTGAGATAAGATTATGTATTTCAATGCTTTGAAAGCCTTTAGGAGATTTGTAATTGCTCAATAATGTGCTTGTTGCTCTGTTTTTCAGTGTCACGTTCAGGTCAGATTTCTGTCTTCAGCATCCTCAGTTTTCTTCTGGCAGCTTGTCCGTATCTGCTGTCGACCGTCGTGCTGCTGTTCAAATGCTGCAGAGCGAGAGGTACAACATCTGTCTGATGCAGAAAGTTTCCTGTAAGGTGTAGGTTTAGGCGATATAAAATATGGTTTGTACAGTATAAAAACCATTACGCCTATGGAGAGTTCCTACAAGGATAGCTGACCAGACTCTGTGTGTGTGTGTGTGTGTGTCTCACAGTTACCTCTACTGAAGACCACAGCCAGTTCTCCGTAACAGAGGAACACACTTCAACCTGATATTTCATTCATTCTCCAAACCGCATGTATAGAGTCACAGGATGCTGGAGTCTGAGGCTGAAGGCTGGGAAACACTGAACATGGCCAGTCCATCACAAGACTAACAGACACACGATCACACTCTCACACATACGGATGATTTACTGTCTCTAATTCACCTGTGCTGTGTATTAGACCGTATTAGACTGTGAGAGAAACCAAACCAACACACGGAGAACAGCAAACTCCACACAGAAAGACCTCCGGACTCAGCATCTACTCCAAAACAAGTTTCTTAATGTGAGTCAAATACACTGTAAGCTATTGAAAGATGCCCTTTAAAGACACAACAAACAAAACCTGTTAAATAAAAATGTTCAACACCTCATAACCACCATCCTACAATTCACTGATATTAAGAGTGCATTAACTACAGGATTACAATACAATCTTTAAACCAAGACGTTGCCATTTATGTATTTATTTATTTAATAATGGCAAAATAAGGTTAAACTGTCCCTTTAACACATACCTAAGGGGACATGGTGGTGGAATAAACATGAGATTGAGATAAGATTATGTATTTCAATGCTTTGAAAGCCTTTAGGAGATTTGTAATTGCTCAATAATGTGCTTGTTGCTCTGTTTTTCTGTCACGTTTAGGTCAGATTTCTGTCTTCAGCATCCTCAGTTTTCTTCTGGCAGCTTGTCCGTATCTGCTGTCGACCGTCGTGCTGCTGTTCAAATGCTGCAGAGCGAGAGGTACAACATCTGTCTGATGCAGAAAGTTTCCTGTAAGGTGTAGGTTTAGGCGATATAAAATATGGTTTGTACAGTATAAAAACCATTACGCCTATGGAGAGTTCCTACAAGGATAGCTGACCAGACTCTGTGTGTGTGTGTGTGTGTGTGTGTGTGTGTGTGTTACAGTTACCTCTACTGAAGACCACAGCCAGTTCTCCGTAACAGAGGAACACACTTCAACCTGATATTTCATTCATTCTCCAAACCGCATGTATAGAGTCACAGGATGCTGGAGTCTGAGGCTGAAGGCTGGGAAACACTGAACATGGCCAGTCCATCACAAGACTAACAGACACACGATCACACTCTCACACATACGGATGATTTACTGTCTCTAATTCACCTGTGCTGTGTATTAGACCGTATTAGACTGTGAGAGAAACCAAACCAACACACGGAGAACAGCAAACTCCACACAGAAAGACCTCCGGACTCAGCATCTACTCCAAAACAAGTTTCTTAATGTGAGTCAAATACACTGTAAGCTATTGAAAGATGCCCTTTAAAGACACAACAAACAAAACCTGTTAAATAAAAATGTTCAAATTGATTAAATATCAGCATTCTGCTCACAAACATGATCATTTTTAACCTGATTGTCAATAAAAGCTGAGACAGAGACATTAATAATGTCTGATAATAAAACTGCATTGAATGTGAGGAATGTGTTCATTATTATATTTTAACTGGACAGACCTCCACCAATAAGACTGAACGATTGTTATATCTAAACTAAGCATTTAAATATCATCTTACTAAGAGTTATTATTGGAGAGAGTGACTTCTGATATTTATGTAAGTTGTCTGCTATACTGTTATAAAGATCTCTTTGATTTGCATTGCAAGCATCAGCATTTTGGCCATAAATATCAGCATCTGCACCAAATATTGCATATTGGAGTAAATATTTTTCTCTTTCTCCCTCCTTTCCAGTATGAGCTTCTCACTGTATCATACTACGAGCCATAAAAATAAAATAAAAATTATGAAACTGTTTTCTTTGTTTTTGTCAAAATGTTCAATAAACTATCATATTTCTAAATATTGTCCAAGTATGATTTCGTAATTTTAGGCTTTACAGGAGTAAATATATACTTTCTCTTCTCAACTTTCTCATTCATATATCACATGTTCTACTGTGTCTACAAGCCCTAGTTATTGTGACATCTTCCTATTTCTACAACATAGTTTTTTTTTGCATCTAACAGTTTCTTAATTTTATATAAATGACTTCCCTTAGTGTCTGTACAAGCACACAACTCTCATTATTACACACATTCTGCAATAAGTATTTGATAAAAAAGCCTATTGCCATGACTGCAAATGTAAACGATCAGGAGAAAACAGAGAAGATTACGTGAATGAATTGAGTTATAGAAATGTTATTGTTTCACACAAACTCATTACATCTTGACATTATTATTGTCAAAGACACATGAGGGATTTCTACTATTGTAAAGCAGAGAGAACAGTTAGTGCTGGATTGTGCAGAGAACAATCAATATCAAAGTGAATTGTTGAAAATGAGGACTATGGGTTTTTGAGTGTAAAAGACTTTAAATCTTATTATGGGAGGGGAAAAAATAAATGAAATAACTTAGTTTTAATGTTTCAGTGATTTCATCAGTAAATCACATTCATCGTAAAATGCCACAAACATTCTAAACACAAAGCTATAATCAGAAAACTAAAGAGCCTTTGGGTCGCTGATCAGATCAGATGATCTTTACTTTGAGTGTATTTGGTCACAGTCTTGGCGCCTCAGACACGGCGTGTTTGGCCGGTTCTCCGGTTCTCCCGGCAGCAGCAGACGCACGGCGGTCTGGATCTCTCTCGATGTGATGGTGGAGCGCTTGTTGTAGTGAGCGAGACGAGACGATTCACCGGCGATGCGCTCGAAGAGTTCATGATGCCCATCGCCTCAGAAGAGATCCCGGTGTCAGGATGAACCTGCTTCAGCACTTTATACACATAGATAGCGTAGCTCTCCTTCCTGGACTTCCTGCGCTTCTTTCCTCCTTTACCGGCGGGTCTTAGTGACGGCCATCTTTGAGCCCTTCTTACTTCGCGGGTTCAGGCCTGATGTTCAGGTCAGAGTCACTGGAAGTTGTTTAACTGTTTTTCATGCCACACGAGCTTTTATACACTCTAATATACTAATTTCAAAAAGGAAAACGGCGATCTGTGATTGGGTATCTCCATGGACCAACCCACAGAATGATTTCATTGGTCACATTAAAGCCAATCAGAGGTTTTAACATGTAAATCCCTCCCATCGCCTCACTTCACATCTACCCTCTCCCCATTCATTTCTGTTATTTTTGTTTGATTTTCCGGAACGATGTAGCCTAAATTAAGGAAAAGAAAAAAGATAAAAAGACAAATTTACAACAAACAAAAGAGTTTCCAGGGGGAGGAAAGTGTTAAGCAACAAAACAAAAACAAGATATATATATATATGTATGTATGTGTTTAATTTATATATGTATGTATGTGTTTAATTTATATATGTATGTATGTGTGTATATATATATATAATCAAATAAATATATAGTAAAATTCACAAACTAATTGAAATATAAAGTGGGGAACTATGACGTCACTCTGCAGGCGGATCCAATAGCGTCTGTCTGCGGACTGCAAGAGAGGCGTAACTGGAAGGAGGCGTAACTTGAAGTTCTCCAAATCACACAGAACCACGCGAGATGTCAAAACGAGATGTTGTTGGCAAGATGGCAGCTTGACGGGAGTATATTCCCCGAAATAACCGTTTAAATTGAAGTGTGTAAGTCATTTTCATACAGTGGTATTGTTTCACAGACAAGGCTAGTCAAGAGTAGTCCCAGACTAAAATGCATGTCTGAGCTGTTTTAACTGAAAGCAACTTGAACTGACTGATCTTAAAATAATTGTTTTGTCTCAAGATGCACATCAGTAGTGTTTTTATCCAAGGCACGTTTATAAAAGCTACTTAAATGTCCTAATTGAACTATGACCTAATCCTGGCTTAATCTAAACCCTGTCTGTGACCTACATAATATATAGCATATTTGTGATTTTGCTGTAAAAACACGTTTTATAATGCATAACTAATGGGGGCTCCATTAAGTACACATACTCATGGTCTTCCTCCTCATCCTCTGGGTCAACGCTGTCCTCATTGAGAAGAGCAAGATTGTGAAGCACAGCACAGCGCAGCTGCAGAATTGACGCATCTGTGTTGAGATGGCAGTAGGATGTGGGGTTCACCGTCTGTAAATACATGATTGTTAGAACAATGAGTTTGAATGAAGCTTTGTTTCATCTGCTGTTGACTTGTATATTGTATGTATTTATTGTGATGCTTGCTTTTATTCATTCTTTTACTCATTTATTCATGTTTCTTATTGTTGTCATTAAATAAAATATATTTTATTAATTCATGTATTAATTGCTTGACTGAAAATTGATGTATTCACATCGACTGCATTTGTTCAACTAGTGTATATTCATGTATAGCTATGTCACGACAAAAATTACATTTTGCTTGTTTTAATAAAATGTCATTTTAAGTAAAAAAAAAAAAAAAATTATTGGTTAGCACTTATCATTATTATTGCGTGTAAGTGTTGAGGTGGGCAAACGATGCAATTCATTCTGGGGTAATCTTAATTTTTAAGTTGAAATACTTACATTTTTAGAGTATAAAATCAACAATCTTCTCCAAAGACGAGATCTTCGAGCAGCTGCCCGTCCTTTGTGCTGACATTTCAAACGCTGAGGAAAACCGTGCTAGATAGTTGAGTTAGTGATGCTATGAGGTGTTAGTGCACCTGTCCCTCTTTTATTATTATTATTATTATTATTATTATTGCCGAACTTATTACATAAAAGATCAGGGAAAGATGGTTGTATCTAACAATGAACAATCTTAATGACATAAAACAGTAAACAAAAATGTATGAGATTATATACACAGAAAAAAAAGCACAATGACAAGGTTAAATATCTTTGAATAATTCATCATGATGCTTTTTTTTAGAAGCCTGAGGGATGAAAAAAGTTAAATTCAACAAGAAAAAGAAGAAAACAGGAGATTTAAGACACTTTTGCTTGTGGATGAAAAAATAAAATAATTAACTAAATATTCAAGAGATAACAATTTTGGGTTTTCGTAATAAACATTTTTAAAAATGCTTTAAGGATAAAACTGTGGATCACATTAGTGGAGTTACAAATATAAGAACTTAAATCAACACAAAATGTATTACAATCACAAAATAAAAGGGCAGCTGTTTCTTCAACAAGACCACGAAATGAGCAAATTTCATCATTGAACTATGACCTAATCCTGGCTTAATCTAAACCCTGTCTGTGACCTACATAATATATAGCATATTTGTGATTTTGCTGTAAAACACGTTTTATAATGCATAACTAATGGGGGCTCCATTAAGTACACATACTCATGGTCTTCCTCCTCATCCTCTGGGTCAACGCTGTCCTCATTGAGAAGAGCAAGATTGTGAAGCACAGCACAGCGCAGCTGCAGAATTGACGCATCTGTGTTGAGATGGCAGTAGGATGTGGGGTTCACCGTCTGTAAATACATGATTGTTAGAACAATGAGTTTGAATGAAGCTTTGTTTCATCTGCTGTTGACTTGTATATTGTATGTATTTATTGTGATGCTTGCTTTTATTCATTCTTTTACTCATTTATTCATGTTTCTTATTGTTGTCATTAAATAAAATATATTTTATTAATTCATGTATTAATTGCTTGACTGAAAATTGATGTATTCACATCGACTGCATTTGTTCAACTAGTGTATATTCATGTATAGCTATGTCACGACAATTTTACATTTTGCTTGTTTTAATAAAATGTCATTTTAAGTAAAAAAAAAAAAAAAAAAAAAAAAAAAAAAAAAAAAAAAAAAATTATTGGTTAGCACTTATCATTATTATTGCGTGTAAGTGTTGGGGTGGGCAAACGATGCAATTCATTCTGGGGTAATCTTAATTTTTAAGTTGAAATACTTACATTTTTAGAGTATAAAATCAACAATCTTCTCCAAAGACGAGATCTTCGAGCAGCTGCCCGTCCTTTGTGCTGACATTTCAAACGCTGAGGAAAACCGTGCTAGATAGTTGAGTTAGTGATGCTATGAGGTGTTCGTGCACCTGTCCCTCTTTTATTATTATTATTGCCGAACTTATTACATAAAAGATCAGTGAAAGATGGTTGTATCTAACAATGAACAATCTTAATGACATAAAACAGTAAACAAAAATGTATGAGATTATATACACAGAAAAAAAAGCACAATGACAAGGTTAAATATCTTTGAATAATTCATCATGATGCTTTTTTTTAGAAGCCTGAGGGATGAAAAAAGTTAAATTCAACAAGAAAAAGAAGAAAACAGGAGATTTAAGACACTTTTGCTTGTGGATGAAAAAATAAAATAATTAACTAAATATTCAAGAGATAACAATTTTGGGTTTTCGTAATAAACATTTTTAAAATGCTTTAAGGATAAAACTGTGGATCACATTAGTGGAGTTACAAATATAAGAACTTAAATCAACACAAAATGTATTACAATCACAAAATAAAAGGGCAGCTGTTTCTTCAACAAGACCACGAAATGAGCAAATTTCATCATTATCAAGATACTTTAGATTAATTAAACCTGTCACTCATATATTTTAAGTTGCTGCGCTTGTTATAACGTCTAAGGTCACATAATAACGTCAACATTGTGAATGATATCCAAATCGCATTCATACTCAACGCATTCAGGCTGTAGAGTATGTACTCTTTTAGCGCTCGTTAAGTAAGTACTTATTGAAGAAAGTATGCGGTTTCGGACGCAGCCCGACAACATCTCGTTTTGACATCTCGCGTGGTTCTGTGTGATTTAGACAACTTCAAGTTATGCCTCCTTCCAGTTACGCCCCTCTCTTGCAGTCCGCAGACAGACCCTTCTCCAAAATCAGGCAAGTCTGCTGTTGCATTACAAAATAAAAGCCCACACGCTGGTGACGCCTGCTGGTCATAAATGTGTAAATGCAACAAAAACATGTATAAAAACAGATTTTAAAACCCCACTGCAAATGTTTTATTGAAAGTATAATACATTAAATGTCATAAAAATGATACCATTAAATATGAAGTGTCAATCTGTATAATATGTGGCTTTTAAAATATTTTATATTAATTTACAGGGCTTGTTTTGTTTTGTTTTATGGAGAGGTTAGTTACTTTTTACTACGATAAAACCATGGTTAATTTTTGTAAGGGTTGTGATGTCCACGTTTTTTGTTGAAGAAATTAAAGAGGCTGTGTCATCTATAGCAAAAAGGTGGCAAAAAAATTTAAGATTAATTGGATATTTGAATTAAATGTTTGGTCAATAGGCTATTAAACAAGGATATGATCGTCCTGTAAGTATAACAGCAGAAATTACCAGGCCTTTGGCTCCCTTTGCAGGCATTTGTAATAACATGTAATGTTTAAAAAAAAAAAAAAAACAATAGACACCATCACAAAATTTGTAATGGTTTTACTGGTTAAAATGGGACTTGTATTGGTTTTAATGGAAACTGTAATGGACCCTGTGGGTCTCTGGTAATTGGTCACCTTCTATCGGTGGCTTGTTAAAACCAATAAATTATAATGGAATATGTCCCAAAACACACTACAGAAAACCATTTTTTAATGGTTTTAATGGTTAAAAGTTGATGGTTTGTAATGTTTGTAATGGTATTTGTGATTTATTTGTGATTAATGTGTGATGGTTCTATTGTTTTTATTCAGCAGAGTTGCCTCATTGTTTTTATATAATGCATTTTAAGACATTTTAAAGGCTGTTGTTGGCTTAGGTTTGTTTTTATAACCACAAAAAAATATTATCTTAATACTTATTCTTAAATTATTATTTGAAGTAAAAAATAAACATTTGCGGTTACCATGGCTACAAGAACCATGTTTTTTTTTTTTGTTAAAACCATGACTAACTTTCGTAAGGGAGCATGGAAACTAGGAGAGAACATGCGGTGGTGAAAGTATTACCGACATTAAAACACGTTATTAACCTCAACACCCAAAAAAGTTTCACAGGATTATGAATGTAGCCTATGCTCTTTTCTGCTCTTTTCTTTTCTTTTCACCGGATTCCTGATGTCTTTTCACGGGCATAGTTGTCCATCAATTATGAGCATTTACATTTATATTGTAATAACCGGCGCAGTATTGATACCAGATCGCGTGGGGTTACCTGATTCATCAGTGAAGGTGGTCAGAGCAGCAGAGCGTGTGATTCGACAAAACTCAACAGAACAAGGTGTCAGTGTGTCCTTCTTCAACCGTTTCGTTCGGGCGGAGATTGGTTCAGAGGATGTGTTCTTACTCGGGGAGCACATTGCAGAAACCCAAATCGGAATTGAAAACCATCATTTCATGCTTGTGTCATTTGTGGTGTCTGTATTTCACAAAGTAAGGCTGCACCACATCACAAAATTAACTACACTGGAGTTACAGAGTGCCAGCATACGCAAGAAGCTGTGAAAAACAGTTCTTCTTCAAGGGTTTTAGCTCCCCAGCCCCAGTTGCAGGCCTGACAGGGTGGTGTAAGATGCTGGAATGACCTTTAAAAAAAAAGTACTGAGCTGGTACAGTATATATGGGAGCTTGTATGTATGTGTGTTACAGAAGGGTCGTGTGAGTGTGTGTGTGTGTGTGTGTGAGTATGAGTGTGTGTGTGTGTGTGTGTGTGTGTGTGTGTGTGTGTGTGTGTGTGTGTGTGTGTGTGTGTGTGTGTGTGTGTGTGTGTGTGTGTGTGTGTGTGTGTGTGTGTGTGTGTGTGTGTGTGTGTGTGTGTGTGTGTGTGTGTGTGTGTGTGTGTGTGTGTGTGTGTGTGTGTGTGTGTGTGTGTGTGTGTGTGTGTGTGTGTGTGTGTGTGTGTGTGTGTGTGTGTGTGTGTGTGTGTGTGTGTGTGTGTGTGTGTGTGTGTGTGTGTGTGTGTGTGTGTGTGTGTGTGTGTGTGTGTGTGTGTGTGTGTGTGTGTGTGTGTGTGTGTGTGTGTGTGTGTGTGTGTGTGTGTGTGTGTGTGTGTGTGTGTGTGTGTGTGTGTGTGTGTGTGTGTGTGTGTGTGTGTGTGTGTGTGTGTGTGTGTGTGTGTGTGTGTGTGTGTGTGTGTGTGTGTGTGTGTGTGTGTGTGTGTGTGTGTGTGTGTGTGTGTGTGTGTGTGTGTGTGTGTGTGTGTGTGTGTGTGTGTGTGTGTGTGTGTGTGTGTGTGTGTGTGTGTGTGTGTGTGTGTGTGTGTGTGTGTGTGTGTGTGTGTGTGTGTGTGTGTGTGTGTGTGTGTGTGTGTGTGAGTGTGAAAACACACTACAGAAAACCATTTTTTAATGGTTTTAATGGTTAAAAGTTGATGGTTTGTAATGTTTGTAATGGTATTTGTGATTTATTTGTGATTAATGTGTGATGGTTCTATTGTTTTTATTCAGCAGAGTTGCCTCATTGTTTTTATATAATGCATTTTAAGACATTTTAAAGGCTGTTGTTGGCTTAGGTTTGTTTTTATAACCACAAAAAAATATTATCTTAATACTTATTCTTAAATTATTATTTGAAGTAAAAAATAAACATTTGCGGTTACCATGGCTACAAGAACCATGTTTTTTTTTTTTGTTAAAACCATGACTAACTTTCGTAAGGGAGCATGGAAACTAGGAGAGAACATGCCGTGGTGAAAGTATTACCGACATTAAAACACGTTATTAACCTCAACACCCAAAAAAGTTTCACAGGATTATGAATGTAGCCTATGCTCTTTTCTGCTCTTTTCTTTTCTTTTCTGCTCTTTTCTTTTCTTTTCACCGGATTCCTGATGTCTTTTCACGGGCATAGTTGTCCATCAATTATGAGCATTTACATTTATATTGTAATAACCGGCGCAGTATTGATACCAGATCGCGTGGGGTTACCTGATTCATCAGTGAAGGTGGTCAGAGCAGCAGAGCGTGTGATTCGACAAAACTCAACAGAACAAGGTGTCAGTGTGTCCTTCTTCAACCGTTTCGTTCGGGCGGAGATTGGTTCAGAGGATGTGTTCTTACTCGGGGAGCACATTGCAGAAACCCAAATCGGAATTGAAAACCATCATTTCATGCTTGTGTCATTTGTGGTGTCTGTATTTCACAAAGTAAGGCTGCACCACATCACAAAATTAACTACACTGGAGTTACAGAGTGCCAGCATACGCAAGAAGCTGTGAAAAACAGTTCTTCTTCAAGGGTTTTAGCTCCCCAGCCCCAGTTGCAGGCCTGACAGGGTGGTGTAAGATGCTGGAATGACCTTTAAAAAAAAAGTACTGAGCTGGTACAGTATATATGGGAGCTTGTATGTATGTGTGTTACAGAAGGGTCGTGTGAGTGTGTGTGTGTGTGTGCGCCTTTTGTGAAAAGTCAGGACATAGATTTGTATAATGACAGACACAGGTATTACAAGGTGAAGGTGACATCTCAGGACATTGACCCATGTCCCCACTTTTCAAAACGCTTATAAATCACTCAGAATGAGGTTTTTGGGGAAAGTTGACATGCACAGTCTCCTGTAAGGGGTAGGTTTAGGTGTAGGGTTGGTGTAGGGCAATAGCACATACAGTAAGTACACTATAAAAACCATTACGCCTATGGAATGTCCCCACTTTTCACAAAAACGAACATGTGTGTGTGTGTGTGTGAGTGTGTGAGTGTGTGTGTGTGTGTGTGAGTGTGTGTGTGTGTGTGTGAGTGTATGTGTGTGAGTGAGTGAGAGAGAGAGAGAGAGAGAAAGAGAGAAATGAATTCAAATGAACAATCAAACTTGTTTCTTTATTAAAATAGAAAATTAATTAATTTATATGCCATCATATCAATATGTCATAGCCTACCATGTGTCTTTGTTAAAGATCATAATACAAAATCTTTTAGCATGAAATCACGTACTTTTCAATGTGTGAAAGCGTCCTGTATCATAACTAAATCTCTGCCGTTTGTAACAAACCAAACCGTGTGAAAATCCGGTAAAAATTCGGGGAGTTATGATTATTGTAGTTGGGGATACACCTTCCTCAGTAGAAATAAATGCATGGGGGGCGTATTGGGGACCCATCCAAGATGGCGGCCGCGCTGATACGTCAGCTCCAATAGGCAGCGTCAGTCTATGAGGCGTCTAGTATATTATGGGTGTTTCTCAAACGGAAGGCTGGATCCTACCGAGGCTGTCCTTCCTAGTTCAGTCCTTCAGAGTCTTGTAGGCTAGACTCCTCATCGGCATATAAACGCTAGAATGAGACGCTCTAGTAAGTGCGCGTGGCTACGTCACATATGTTCCCGCCCTTACCGTCACGGCACAAAAACACTAATAAAACTTAGTTTTGGAAAAAAAAACCTTTGTATTACAAATCTTTATATTATTTGGCTTTCTATTAATGCAATACAATGAAAAATCGCCATCTATGATCTCCCTGTGGCATAAATTATTGGCAGTTTAGCGTTTAGTAAGTCATTTACACCAAAACAAAAGATAACATCTATCCTTTCATGTCCGAAAACATTATTTTTGTCTTAGATAATAAATAATAAATTCAGACAACAGAGAAGTCAACTTCCGGGCTTTCTTATTCTTAACAAATTTTAACGATTTATATAAGAGTTTTACCTCATTACACCATTGGATAAAATTAGGTTTAGATTTAAACCATCTGCATTTGTGAATAAAAAACTTCCCAAAACATACCAGGAAATTAATCAACAAAATCTTTGTTTTCAAGAAAAATACCGAACCTGACTATCTTCACATTAAGTGCTGGGAATTCAACATCTCTGGAACATAACCAGTTTTGCATCTCTCTCCAAAAGGATTGTACCGTATCACACACAAAAAAACACATGATCTAAAGTTTCAATGTTTGTTTCACAAAAAACACAATTATTTACATCAAAATTAAATTTTAATCTCAAAAATTCGTTAGTAGGGTAAATCTCATTTAAAATCTTGAAGCTCACCTCTTTAGCCTTTGGAGGGAGGGGGAAAGACAAATAATTTGTTCAAATTTTTTTAATTTCAACCGTGTCAAAATCTTTAAACACATATTCCCGTCTAATTGGATTTGGATAATAAGTCTGTGAAATAAAATTTCTAATAACTTTATTAGAACATTGTTTTTCCACAAAAATCATAACTTTGTAAGGAAAGCTGCCTCAATTCTGGGGAAACTTGGGAGTTCACAATATCTTCTCTAACCATTAATCTCAAAGGAACTGGAATGGCTCTAATCATTCTATTGTAGATATTAACAGAACACTGCAGTTGGAATTTCTCACAAAACTCTCTATATAGTAACAAATTTCCATTATCATCCAAAAAATGGGCAATGGCCCAAATCCCTTTGGATTTCCAATCCTCAAAAAAAAAAAAAACAGACTTTCTGCCAAACGTTATGTATCTATTATTCCAAACTGGAGTGTTATGAGGCGTAAAGTTATGCTTGAACAATAATTTCCAATAAAGCAGCACTTGCTGATGGAAGTCAGAAAGTTTCACTGGTAATGTGTTCCATTCAAAATCACAACGTAGAAGGAAATTAATTCCACCTAGTTTTTTTAAAAATTGCACTGGGGACAATAAACCAAAAAGAGTGGTTATTACAAACGAATAATTTTAACCATTTTAATTTCAGTACACCATTCATAATGTCAAAATCAATCGCATTTACCCCTCCTTCTTCATACTTTTTAATCATGTCATCCTTTCTTATGTACTGACACTTATTCCTCCAAATAAATTTTAAATTCATCTTATTTATTGCTTTAATCATCCGTGTTGAAATGGGTAAGGAGAAGGCTGGGTAGATGAGTCTGGACAAACTATCCATTTTGGACAAAATAACTCTTCCAAAGATTGTAAGATCCCTCTGCAGCCATCGATTCAATATTGATTTGCATTTATCTGTGTTATTCCATACATTCTTATTCTCCATTATTTCTCTCTCTCTAGAAATAACAATCCCTAAATATATGACTTCCTTCTTAATTTGAATATTAGATAATGATTGCAGAGGAAACTCGTGTAGAGTTAACATTTCACATTTCTTTAAATTCAAATACAGCCCTGAAGATTTGGAAAACATATTCACAGAATGTAAAGCTAAAGGAATTTGTTGTTCATTTTTTAAAAACAATGTTGTGTCATCTGCAAACTGACTTATTATTATTTGCTTATCTAACACTGTTAACCCTTCAATATCATTATTTTTAATCAATATAGATAATAATTCTGCTACCATTATAAACAATAAAGGGGAGCTACCACAACCTTGACGGATTCCCCTTTTAATTGGGAATCGTGTGCAAGTTCCATGACTTAGAGCTACAGAGCTATTGATATCATTATATAACATTTCAATTAAATTTATAAATATTATTCCAAAACCAAAATGCTTCAGAGTTTTCAAAATAAATGGATGCTCCACAGCATCAAATGCTTTATAGCAATCTAAAAAAATAAGAAATCCACTTCCCTGAACCACCTCACTATATTCGAGTAAATCTAAAACTAATCTAATATTGTTATGAATTGACCTTCCTTCCAAAAAGCCTGATTGAGTTTCACTAATTATGTTAGAAATCCCTTTTTTCAGTCTAGCAGCGATAGCCCCAGAAAAAAATGTATAATCGGTGTTAAGCAAAGTGATAGGCTTCATATGATCTAAAACTCTTTTATCTTTACCAGCTTTAGGAATAAGTGTAATTAAGCCTTGCTTCATACTTTCTATCAACTCTTTCTTTTCAATACATTCCGTCAGGGCATTAAACAATAAGTGAGCCCATCTGTCCCTGGAGATTAGTTTAAAGTCATCTTCATAACAACCGAGTCCAGTTCTTCAATTCTAAGATCTGAATCACATAACACTTTAAAAGAGTTCTCAATATGTGGAATATTTTTCTTGGATTTTAGCAAAAAAGATCTGACTCATCAGAGGAAAAATCTGAAGAGAATAATTTAGAATAAAACAGAAATACTTCTGTTTCAATTCTTCTTAAATCTTTGCATTCTTCATCTTGTATCATTAAACTATCAATGGAGTTTCTTTGCTGCCTATTTTTTTCTAAATTACTTAAATATGAAGAGTTCTTTTCTCCGTCCTCAATCCACCTGGCACGCGACCTTACAAAGGCCCCTTGTGCCCTCTCCAGATAAAGATGATCTCATTTATTTTGAAGCTCCATCAACCTATTTTTTTCCTCATTATTTAAAACAGGTTTAATACAACACAAACTTATTTCACGAATTAGGTTATTTTCAAACTCCTTTTTTTCTTTATTAATTTTCTTAGAGAAATGTATGGAGAATTCTCTAATTTTGAATTTTAAAAATTCCCATTTACTTACATTACAATCAAAAGAATCATCTATTTCTATACTTCTAATCAATTCCTTGATTTTACTGCAAAATTCTTCATTTTGTAAAAGACGGGCATTGAACTTCCAATAACCTTTGTTTCTAAATTGCTTAAATGTGGGTTCTAAAACAAGATCTATAAAGCAATGATCTGTTAACGGAGCCTTAAAAATTGAAGATTGACACACATATTTTACAATATTATCACTAATCAACCAATAGTCAATTCTGGATTTGCTCTCTCCATTAGGTTGAAACCAGGAAAAACATTCAGCATCAGGATTTAACTCTCTCCAAATGTCATTCAAATTTTCTTTAAAAATTCAATGATAACATTAAGTCGCTGTTTGCTAAGTCTGGGAGGCCATCTGTCCTTCCACTCATCTGGAACCATATTCCAATCCCCTCCTACTAGAACATTATCAGATGGGTACTGTACTTTAGTTTCTGCAATCATAATAGAAACATCTTCTATTAATTTCAGATTTTGAGCTGCATTGTTAAAGCCATAAATATTAAATAAAATGAAAAAAAGACCATCAATATTTAGTGCCACCATTAACCAATGACCACTACCATCAGCTTTATGAGTAATGACTTCCCCCGGACATTTGTTGAAGCATATTGCCACACCTCCAGAACGGTTAGAACCATGACTGAAAAAAATCGTATCACCCCATTGATTAGTCCAAAAAGAGGCATCCAAGTCCGACGAATGAGTCTCTTGTAAAAACACACAATGAGCTTTTTGCCCTTTACAAAACAAAAAAACTGCCTTCCTCTTAACAATGTCTTTCAAGCCCCTAACATTAAGAGAACCGAAAACAATTTTGGCCTTGACCATTAGCTCTAGAACAAAAAGAAGAACAAATAAATAAACACACAAATTAAACTATGAAACCTGCAAACACTAACTAACACTCAGTATCTGCTTAACCTGTAACTTACAGATACAGCTCCAGTTGCCCAATGAAAAAAAGTTCCCACTGTCCTAAAGTTGCAAACACATCATCCGTCAGCATCAATCTGTCGTCCTTCAATGAAGCCATACGGACCGCGAAAGAAAGCCTTCTTGCCCGCCCTTCTAGCTTGTTCAATTTGTGGCCACAGCTTTCGCCTTTCCTCCAAATCCTCTCCGCGAATCGAATCCCTTCCGCTTTGCAACCTGGAGAATCTTTACTTCGTCGCCAGATTTCCTCCTTCACCCGCCTTTGTACGAACAGCACAATGACGTTCCTGCTTCTACTGTCCATCCTTCTTCCCAGCCGGTGAACGATGTCAACAGCTTCTTCCAGCTTTGGCTCCAAATCGGGTGCAATCTTACCAAGGGTTTGGATGACAAGTGATCTGATATCTTCGTCTTTTTTCTCTTCTATGCCTTTAATACGGAGGCACCACCTGTCACGGTTCATAGATCCAATGTCTCTCTCTAGTCTCGTGCTTTGTTGTTTACATGTGTGTGAGTGGGTGTGTCCGGATCGTTACCGTTGATCAGTATCCAGCTGCGATCACTCTTCATCACCAGCTGCCACTCATCTCACCTCCTATAAATACTTACCACCTTCTCATCTCCTTTGTCAGATCGTTTTATGAGGTCAATGTTGTCTGAGCCTGTTTCCGTGCCTCGTGTCCCGTCTTCAGTTCCTGTGTTCCGGTTTCACGTCTTGTTGGATCGTCTATGTGTCTGGTTCCCGTCATCCGTCATCAGAGCACGCTGCACTTCATCCATCACGCCACGTCTGACCATCAAAGTCCCTGTGCCACCGCCTGCATCACCCGGATCTATCACCTTCCATTTTGACTTTCAATAAACAGTTTTACTTGCAAATTGTATCCTCGTTCTTGACGTAACAGAACGATCTGACCAAGAATGGATACAGCAAGTACATCAGCGCCAACCATGGAGGACTGTTTGAGTAACAGCATGGCTCGTTTGGACATTCAAGAAAAAAATTTACACGATACTGGTCGCGCTGTTCAGGCGTTAGTGGCGCAGGTGTCCGAGCTCACCCAGCAGATCCAACAGCTACGAGTTCCCACTGCGCCGCCAACACCGGCCGCTCCCCCCACACCATTGGAGAGCTCATCCCAGTCGGAGCCACGCCTACCAGCCCCAGAGCCCTATTCAGGTGATCCAAAATTTTGCAGAGCCTTTCTAACCCGGTGTTCCATGCATTTTTCTCTCCAACCCAAGACTTTCCAGACCGAGCGATCCAAAGTCGCTTTTGTACTCACCCTCCTGACTGGGAAAGCGGCGTTATGGGGAACGGCGGTGTGGGAGAATGAAGATCCGTGCTGCGTCTCGTTCCAGGAGCTCTCCGCTGAGATGAGAAGAGTCTTCGACCGGGCGGTCGGCGGAAGAGAAGCTGCAAGAATGCTGGCTGGTTTACGTCAAGGAGAGAGATCAGTGTCAGACTTTTCTATAGAGTTCCGGACCCTAGCAGCGGAGAGCAAATGGAACGAGGAGGCGCAGTGGGACATGTTCCTGCATGGGCTGGCTGACCGCGTCCAGAGAGAGATCTATGCTTTGGACCTGCCTCAATCCCTCAATGAACTCATTGCTTTAGCCCTCAGAGTTGATGCTCGACTAGCTCGAGTGGGAGGTCACGCTACAAGTAGATGCCCTCTGGCAGGTGCCGAGGGTCCACGATTTGGAGGCGGGGACGCGGTCAGTCCCGTCAACGATCACGAGCCCATGCAGGTGGGTCGAGCTCGGCTTTCCGGGAGGAGAGGGAAAGGCGGAGGTCCCAGGGCCTTTGCCTATACTGTGGAGGGGCCGGACACTATGCTTACAACTGTCCGGTAAAAGGCCAAGCCCGATAGTAAGTGTGAGGCTACTGTCGGGTGGGATCTCCGCTGAGAAGACCTCATCAACATCTACCCTTCTCCCGGTAAGACTGAGATGGTCAACACTCACTCACGACTGTCAAGCACTCTTGGACTCCGGGGCAGAAGGTAATTTCATGGACCACTCATTCGCACGCCAATTCAAGATTCCCCTCAAACCCCTCACACATCAGATTGCTGTACACGCACTTAATGGACAAGAACTTCCCACCATCACTTGTGCCACAGAAGACATCACCCTCATCACATCAGGCAACCACACTGAGATCATCTCTTTCTATATCCTGGACACTCCCCTTGCACCCATTGTCCTTGGTCACCCCTGGCTCACCCGTCACAACCCTAAAGTGGACTGGCAGCTCAAGTCTGTGTCTTCGTGGAGTAATCAGTGTCATAAGTCTTGTCTACTGTCTGCCTGTCCGTCTGTTTCTGTCCCTGTGTTGCAGGAGGAGACACTGGATCTGTCTAACGTGCCCGCGGAGTACCTGGACCTGAAGGAGGTGTTCAGTAAGTCTCGGGCTGCTTCTCTCCCTCCGCATCGTCCCTATGACTGTGCCATAGATTTATTACCAGGTACGGCTCCGCCCAAGGGCAAGTTATATTCACTCTCGACACCAGAGAGGGAGGCTATGGAGAAATATATTTCTGATTCTCTAGCAACTGGGTTCATTCGCCCTTCCTCTTCTCCAGCGGGGGCGGGGGTTTTTTTTGTGGGGAAGAAGGACGGATCTCTGCGACCTTGTATTGACTACCGAGGGTTGAACAACATCACGGTAAAGAATACTTATCCTTTGCCGTTGATGTCTTCAGCCTTCGAGAGGTTGCAAGGAGCGTCCATCTTCACGAAATTAGATTTACGTAATGCTTATCATTTGGTCCGCATCAGGGAGGGGGATGAGTGGAAGACCGCGTTTAACACCCCCAGAGGACACTTTGAATACTTGGTTATGCCTTTCGGGCTTTCCAATAGTCCAGCGGTCTTCCAGGCACTCGTCAATGACGTGCTGCGAGATATGATAGATCAGTTCATTTATGTCTACCTGGACGATATACTGATTTTTTCTTCTTCTCTCCAGGAACACGTGCAGCACGTCCGACGAGTGCTTCAGAGGTTGCTAGAGAATGGGCTTTTTGTCAAGGCGGAGAAATGCGATTTTCATGCACAGTCTGTTCCATTCCTAGGGTACATCGTGTCGGTTGAGGGAATGCGCATGGATCCTGAGAAGATCAAGGCTGTGGTAGAGTGGCCAAGTCCAGAGTCTCGTAAGGCCCTACTGAGATTTCTGGGGTTCGCCAATTTCTACCGGCGTTTTATTCGCAACTTCAGCCAACTAGCCGCGCCTCTGACCGCCTTGACCTCCCCCAGAACGACGTTCAGGTGGTCAGACGCAGCCGAGGCTGCGTTTGCCAAACTGAAGGGTTGCTTCGTTTCAGCCCCCATTCTGACAACCCCTGATTCATCACGTCAGTTCGTGGTGGAGGTCGATGCGTCAGAGGTGGGGGTAGGAGCAGTGTTATCCCAGCGCTCTCTCTCAGACGACAAGATGCATCCTTGCGCGTTTTTGTCTCATCGTCTATCTCCTGCCGAGCGTAATTATGACATTGGGAACAGAGAGTTGTTGGCAGTCAAGTTAGCATTGGAGGAGTGGCGGCACTGGTTAGAAGGGTCGGGGGTACCTTTTATCGTTTGGACCGATCACAAGAACTTAGAATACATTCGGACGGCTAAAAGATTGAACTCCAGGCAGGCTCGGTGGGCACTTTTTTTCGGTCGTTTCGATTTTACCCTCTCGTACCGCCCGGGTTCTAAAACATCAAACCCGATTCTTTATCGCGCATTTTGATCGTTCGAACGCCCGTCTACTCCCGAGTGCATTTTACCGGAGACTCTATTCATCTCCACACTTGTATGGGAGGTCGAATCGAAGGTCAAGAAGGCCTTAGAAGGGGTAACGCCTCCGGTCGGTTGCCCACCGAATCGTTTATTTGTGCCTGAGGGTCTGAGGTCCAGCGTCATTCAGTGGGGGCATTCTTCCAATGTGGCTTGTCATCCAGGAGTTACTCGCACTAGATTTTTAGACAAGCAACGATTCTGGTGGCCTCTCATGGCTCGTGACATTCACAATTTTGTTTTGGCTTGCTCAGTTTGTGCCACTGGTAAGACTTCCAATCGACCCCCAGATGGTTTACTCCAACCGCTGCCGGTCCTTTCGAGACCCTGGTCCCACATCGCTCTAGATTTTGTTACCGCCCTCCCCCCCCTCTCAGGGTCACACGGTAGTTTTGACCGTGGTGGACCGGTTCTCGAAGGCGGCTCATTTCATTCCCTTGCCCAAATTACCCTCAGCCAAGGAGACAGCGATGATTGTCATTGACCACGTCTTTCGGTTACATGGCCTCCCGACGGACGTGGTCTCTGACAGAGGACCCCAATTTGTGTCCAAATTTTGGCGAGAATTTTGTAAGCTTCTGGGGGCGACTGTCAGTCTGTCCTCAGGGTTCCACCCCCAGAGCAATGGCCAAACTGAGAGGGCCAACCAGGATTTGGAAAGAACGTTACGATGTTTGGTCTCCAAGAATCCTTCCTCATGGAGTCAACAACTTTCTATGGTGGAGTACGCCCACAACACGTTGCCAGTGTCATCTACGGGCCTATCTCCGTTTGAGTGTAGCGTAGGGTACCAGCCACCAATTTTTCCTAGTCTGGAATCCGAAGTCGCGGTCCCCTCCGCTCACGCCTTCGTCCAGAGGTGTCATCGCACATGGACTAGAGCCCGTGAGACTCTA
Source organism: Onychostoma macrolepis (assembly GCF_012432095.1). Lineage (NCBI taxonomy): Eukaryota > Metazoa > Chordata > Actinopteri > Cypriniformes > Cyprinidae > Onychostoma > Onychostoma macrolepis. The sequence continues at coordinate 43,796,019 of NC_081161.1, forward strand.
CTCCAGGTGGGGTTGCGCACCAAGGCCAAAGCCGATCGCCACCGGTCTAGGCCTCCCGTATACGTCGCTGGTCAAAAAGTGTGGCTTTCTACCAAGAACATTCCTCTCCGCTCCGTGTCTAATAAACTTGCTCCCAAATTCATTGGCCCATTTACTGTCACCAAGATCATTAGTCCGGTGGCAGTCCGCCTCAACCTGCCTCCAGTGTACAGGAGGATTCACCCCGTCTTTCATGTATCCAAAATTAAACCCGTATTCCATTCTCGTATTAATCCGCCAACACCGGTTCCTCCCCCGCCGCGACTCGTAGATGGAGAACCCACTTATTCGGTCAATCGTGTGCTGGACTCAAGGCGGAGGGGACGCGGATTCCAGTACTTGGTGGACTGGGAAGGTTACGGTCCAGAGGAGAGAAGTTGGGTACCTGCTAGAGACATTCTGGATCACTCCCTTATCGACGATTACAATCGACAGGTAAGGGGCCCTGGGAACGCCATGAGGCGTTCCTAGGGGGAGGGGTACTGTCACGGTTCATAGATCCAATGTCTCTCTCTAGTCTCGTGCTTTGTTGTTTACATGTGTGTGAGTGGGTGTGTCCGGATCGTTACCGTTGATCAGTATCCAGCTGCGATCACTCTTCATCACCAGCTGCCACTCATCTCACCTCCTATAAATACTTACCACCTTCTCATCTCCTTTGTCAGATCGTTTTATGAGGTCAATGTTGTCTGAGCCTGTTTCCGTGCCTCGTGTCCCGTCTTCAGTTCCTGTGTTCGGTTTCACGTCTTGTTGGATCGTCTATGTGTCTGGTTCCCGTCATCCGTCATCAGAGCACGCTGCACTTCATCCATCACGCCACGTCTGACCATCAAAGTCCCTGTGCCACCGCCTGCATCACCCGGATCTATCACCTTCCATTTTGACTTTCAATAAACAGTTTTACTTGCAAATTGTATCCTCGTTCTTGACGTAACACCACCTCATTCTGTATCTTTCCTGTTCTCGAACCCTCTCCTTATGATCACGGTTCTCCTTGCGAAGATCATCATTTTGTATCTCCAAGTCCTTGACTTTTTTTTGCACTCATTCACCTCTTCCGTGTTGAACTGAATCGCCTTCGTTAAACTTGCAATCATGACACTGCTTTGCTTGGATTACTCACTTAAATCCGCCAACTTCTCATCCACCCTTCTTTCCAAATTTAATATCGCCTCCAAAATAGTTTCATTGGAGATTCCCGACTTCTCACCGTCAGTATTTGGTTTGGACCTTGGAATTCTCTCTGGATGTCTTTGGGCATGATGGTGACCCTCTTGGTGTGGATGGCGCACAAGTTGGTGTCAAACAATGAGGAACTCCAAGACTGTCAAGGCTATTTTATTCACTTGAAGTGATTATTTTTTCTTTTTACGGCCCTGAATATGCCTCACATTTTCACGTGTTGCACCGGCTTCTTTAGCTCATCATTGAAGACACGTTGTTATTTGTGCATTGCTAACTTTAGAAGCTGCTTGCAGTGAGAAAGAGACCTAATAAAAGAGTCGAGCTGATGGTTGTGGTTTGACGTTTGCTCTGTTTCTGCTCTATGGTTTTAACCAGTGGAGAAGATAGTTGTTCTTATTCTGCATCTTTAGTTGCATAAACCTCAAAATACTGCCACAAGAGCAAACGATTCCAGCAACATGTGCATGTCATTTTCATTTACTTCCTTCTTAGAAACCCTGTCTAATGTCAAATTGTATTTGTCTCTGTTTTCTTATATTTTATTTGACGGTAAAGCAGCAATAATACCAGCTGGTGAAGCAAAATGTCTAGTGGGAGTTTCTGCCAGTTCTTGTTCTCAATATTGATAGTTAAACCTGAGACGATCACCTTTGGTCTTGATGGATTTGGTGGTCCTGCTTCAGTCTTTGAAGTTTTGGCAAGTGTCTCATTGCTGCTTTGCATGCTTTAAAGTCGCTTTTTCTTGACCTGTAACAACTGCTCTCCAAAACGTATGTTAAACTACAGTGTTTCACTGCATTAGACTGAATGAATGCAGCGTCAAACTGCATGTTCTCAATAAAGAATCCTGCTGAAGATACACAAGAGTCTCCTGGACTCTTAACTGTCTTGTAACTACTCCTTTTACAGAAGAAATAAACATTTTGAATATTGTTGTGGCGGCTCGTCACTCCTTCCAGTCTGAATAAATATCATATTATAGGCTTGATGTGTCACTTGTGTGTGACAGTATATTCACTTTAAGTAGTTTATACATGTGTTGATGTTTAAATTTTGTCTCTGATAGTGTGACCATACCAGAAGTGAGGTGAAAAGGGATCCTTGACTTTTTTTTTTTTTAGGCTTGATTGTGTTCATGGGGTGCAGTCTAACATGTGTTAATGCTTTGTTTAAAAAACAAAAACAAACAAACAAACAAACAACAAACTGCTCTGTCCCTTCTCTTATGAACACTGATGATTTCCTGTTTTTATGAATCCCCTCCATCAGAAATACACAATGGACTCAGATCGGTTAGCTGTGTTGTGATTCGCTAAACCACCTGCAGTCCAGAAACGCCCCGCCCCTCGCCTCAGCGGCATGTGCTCCGGTTGTATTGCAAACAATGGCGTCGTCAATATTGCTTATCATTTTGAGCCCGATTGTGACCCGGAGAATATTAGTGAAGAGGATCGAGCAGATCCTGTGCAAGCACGGCTCTTAATGGTATGTTTTTTTTTTGGTTGTTTGTTGTTTTCTCAAACTTTAAGATATGCTGTTATTTGTAAATGCTGCTTATGTTAGCTTTTATTATACGGTTTTATCCTGATTAAAGCATTAATACAGCAGAATAACCCTAACCCATATTGAAAATATGCAGATATTGCCAGAATTTAATAACAGATACATTGGATTACTTGTTCATTATCTCAGTCATTGTGTAAAAGCAGATTAGTTGTCATTAACAGAGCCGCTGCAGTTGTTGACATGAGAATAACTCAAATAAGAGCAGGCCTATATTATTCACCTCATGATTTTACTTTATTCACTGGTCTGTCTGTAATGTGTTCTCTGGCTGTGAACAACAAAATAATGCAGTGTGAGAACAATTACCTGGAGACATTCTCTGTGAAACAGTCTTTTCAGTAGAAAAACAGCTTCAACAACTTACATGCACTGAAAGAGCAGCTAAATATCTTAGAATTGATGTATTTTTCTTCCTATTTTGTGTTTCTGTGTAATTTTGTCTCCTCCCTCATCTCTTCTTGAATTGTGAAACACAGGAAGTGTCTGATTTAGCGCACGCATCTCTGTTAAAACAGTCTATTAATGTGTCAGTATGGGGTCCAGTGCACTGCCTCTCATGCTCTGTGAGTATTTCATTATATTCTACACTATCTTCTGTCTTGTTTATTTGTTGTTGTTGTTTTCTGTTATTAACCGTATTCAACTGAAGATAAAAGAATGATTGTGTGTCGGAGGGTCTAAGAATTATCATATTATTTATTGTTCAGATTCAGTGTGATGATATGTTACGTGTTGATCAGATACAGTTTCAGAGAACATGTGTTTATCTGTGCTGCGTGTGAAAGATGGAGGCCCTGTGGACATGTGCTTTTGCTGTTTATGATGTGATACTCACTCTTCTTATTTTCAGCAGTTCAGTTAAATCAGATGTATTTGTGTTAATATGAGTTTGGTGTTGTATGGTACTGTATCTTTAAACAGTCTCTCCATTAGAGATTCAGAGAGTTTGAGAAGTTTATCTGTCACTTTTCATTCTTTCTGCCCCTGTTATTAAAAATAAATTGGCCATTTAGTGGTCCAAAAATCACACTTAAAAATGACTGAATTTCATTGCAGCAAACACAATATATCAAACAAGTGACATCTGCCAAAAAAAAAAAAAAAGGTGTTCATGCTTTTCTCAGAATTAATGTCTGTTTTAAATTATTTTTAATCAGTTGTCTAAGTTGTCATCCATTTTTAGCGGATGTGTGTCAGTTCTCGTCAGCAGAAAACCACAGCTGTAGTCAGGGCCGTCGCTAGGAATTCTGGGTCCTGAGCGCTGAATTTACTATGGGGCCCCTCAAAATCAATGTGGGGGGGATTAATATGAGTTGCAGTTGTAAATTGTCAATCGGGCCTTCAGCTGGAGTAAAAAAATAAATGAATAAATAACACAGGACAGAAACGATAGTTATTACTGAATTCATGACAAATTCAACAAACTTAATGCATTTCTGTCACATTGAAAAGCACTTGACAGTAAAGCATTGGTTTTGAGCGAGACTGCTGGAAAGTTACTGCTAATAAATCCTGTCATTATTTCCTCACCCTCATGTCGTTCCAAATGACTTTCATCTGTTGAACACAAAAGAACATTTTGTAGAATGTTACCAAACCATTTTGGTTACCCTTGATTTCTACTGTATGGACACAAATTATTCCATGTTCCACAGAAGAAAGAAATTCATACAGGTTTGGAATGTCATGATGTTGAGGAAATGATGATCATTTTCATTTCTGGGTGAATCTCCCTTTAAGAACTTTATTATTTGTAAATAAGAGGCACTTATTTACATTTTTAAAGATATTTATAAGATATTTATCTTTAATTAGGCCCTTATTGAATTAACATTTTACTTCAATTAAAATTCATTAGAACTAAACATCTAAAAAGAAAGCCGTATCCAGAGTTTAACTGACTAGTATTAGTAGGATGGTGGTCACAAGAAGTAAAACCATGGTCCTCATTAACACGGTTATATGGATTTTAAAATATGTAGCCTAATAGGCTAATAAACTATAACATTTGTAGTAAAAAAAAAAACTAAAAAACTAAACTTGAAGAAACTACAAAACAGCTTCTATGAAATTAAAATAGCATATTCCCCAATATGTAATAACATAATAAATACATTTCTATAGGCTATTTATACAGTGTTAATAACTTCAAGGGAGAAGCCGAATATTCACCAGAAGAGACGGACAGCAGCTCGTAAGTGTTGCGATACTTAGTCATAGATCTGTTGTTTAAATTATTTACTTGCTGTTGGGAAGGAATACTTTCGTTTCCCTTCTATTTCTATTCTGCATTTTCGTTGAGGTTTCGTTGTTTGATTGCACTTTCTGTTAATTATAATAATTTGCACCTCGGCTAAGAAGGAACCTGGATCATTTTCAGTGCTCCTTGCTAGCGAAGTGTTAGTTTCGTCTTGAGTTATTTGCACAAGGCTATTGGCTGGGCCAATCAGAAGCCGGCCACAGCGACTGTAAAAGTATTTAAACTGCCTGTTCGCTATTACAAGTCGGGAGAAGCCGAATATTCACCAGAAGAGACGGACAGCAGCTCGTAAGTGTTGCGATACTTAGTCATAGATCTGTTGTTTAAATTATTTACTTGCTGTTGGGAAGGAATACTTTCGTTTCCCTTCTATTTCTATTCTGCATTTTCGTTGAGGTTTCGTTGTTTGATTGCACTTTCTGTTAATTATAATAATTTGCACCTCGGCTAAGAAGGAACCTGGATCATTTTCAGTGCTCCTTGCTAGCGAAGTGTTAGTTTCGTCTTGAGTTATTTGCACAAGGCTATTGGCTGGGCCAATCAGAAGCCGGCCACAGCTGTTTTCACGGTAGTGTGTTAGGCTGTATTTATCAGAGGTCCGAGCGCTGACGCGGAAGCATCAGCGGAAGCGTTCAGCCTCCTCGTGTGAAGACAGACGAGGGTAAAGACCATCGACTTTTCCTGCGCGACTTTAACCGAGCAACGACTCCGAGCGACACACTTAAGTATCTTTTCTTTTTTCCCCCTTCCCTTACACACTCTCCGTTTCCATCCTCTTTCCTGCCACCTCTATCATGTGTTTCCAAACTATTCCGGTTCTCTCTCAACCACGCCTAACGTCCCACGCAGACGGCAACGTAATCCTGCTAACCTGCGCCTTATCTCTACCTCCTTCACTACACCTCTTTCCTTCTCTGTGGGTCTCTGGAATTGTCAGTCAGCTGTCAACAAAGCTGACTTCATTTCTGCTTTTCTTTAAAATCCACGCTCAGCATCTTGGGCTTGACTGAGACCTGGATTCGTCCAGAAGACTCAGCAACCCCAGCTGCTCTCTCTACTAATCTCTCTTTCTCTCACACCCCCGGCAAGTTGGCCGGGTGGAGGCACTGGTCTGCTCATTTCTAACAATTGGAAATACTCAACCCGCTCTTCCCTATGCAATTACAACTCATTTGAATCTCATGCCATTACTGTATCAGCTCCGATAAAACTCCAGATCGTGGTCATTTACCGTCCCCTAGCCAAATTCTAGCCACCTTCCTAGAGGAGCTGGACGGGCTGCTGTCCTCTTCGTGGAGGATGGCACTCCACCCTAGTCTTTGGTGATTTCAACATTCACCTAGACAAGCCTTATGCTACAGACTTCCATGCACTCCTAGCTTCGTTTGATCTCAAACGCCTTACCACTACTAGCACGCACAAATCAGGCAACCAACTTGACTTAATTTACACACGCAATTGTACTGCAGATAACATTCTGGTACAACCGCTACATACTGGACCATTTCTTCATTACATTTACATTACACTTTGCTTCTCCTGTGCCACCAACCCCCCTACCAGTTACTTTTAGACGAAACCTGCGCTCCCTTTCTCCTTCCCATCTTTCCTCTGTGGTATCCTCCTCTCTTCCTTCACCCACCCATTTCTCATCTCTGGATGTAAACGCAGCTACTGAGACTTTATGCTCTACCTTAACCTCTTGTCTAGACGACATTTGTCCTCTCTCCTCTAGGCCCGCACGGGCTGCTCCTTCCAACCCCTGGTTATCCGAGGTTCTTCGTGAACATCGGACTACACTCAGAGCGGCAGAGAGAAAATGGCGCAAATCAAACGATCTGTCGGACCTCAGTAGGTACCAGTCTATGCTCACATCCTTCTCTGCTAAAGTCCACACTGCCAAATCCTCACATTTCCGCAACAAGATCGACAGCGCTCCAGACATGCGTAATCTCTTCAGAACATTTAATTCCCTCCTCTGTCCCCCTCCACCTCCTCCCTCCACCTCTATTACAGCTGATGACTTTGCCACTTTCTTTACAGACAAAACTAGATCGATCAGTAATCAGTTTTCACCTCCACGCACACAGGACCCTCACCCTACCACATCCACTGCTAAAACTCCCATCTTTTCTTTCTGTCCACTCACTGAAGCTGAAGTATCCAAGCTTCTCCTCTCCAACCATCCTACAACATGTCCTCTTGACCCAATCCCCTCACACCTTCTCCAAGCAATCTCACCCACACTCTTACCTGCACTCACACACATCATCAACACATCCCTACTCACAGGTAACTTCCCCATTGCGTTCAAGCAGGCTCGGGTAACCCCACTGCTCAAAAAACCTACATTAAACACTTCTCTTATAGAAAACTACAGACCTGTCTCTCTCCTTCCGTTCATAGCGAAAACACTTGAACGAGTTGTCTTCAACCAAGTCTCACTGTTTCTTTCACAGAACGACAAACTGGATGCTAAACAGTCAGGTTTCAGGAGGGGCCATTCAACTGAGACTGCGCTTCTCTCGGTCACTGAAGCCCTGCGAATTGCAAAAGCCCATTCCAAATCATCAGTCCTCATTCTGCTGGACCTATCTGCCGCTTTTGACACTGTCAATCATCAGATACTCCTGTCCACCCTCTCATCACTGGGCATCTCTGGCATTCCACTTCGCTGGTTTGAATCCTATCTCACTGGTAGGTCTTTCAGGGTGGCCTGGGAGGTGAGGTATCCAAAGCACATACACTGGTCACTGGGGTTCCTCAGGGATCAGTTCTTGGACCCTCCTCTTCTCCACATACACTACATCACTGGGTCCCATCATACAGGCACATGGATTCTCATACCATTGCTACGCTGATGACACACAGCTCTACCTCTCTTTTCAACCAGATGATCCAACGGTAACTGCAAGGATCTCAGGTTGCCTGGCGGACATCTCGGCATGGATGAAAGAACATCACCTGCAGCTCAACCTGGCAAAGACTGAGCTTCTTGTCCTCCCTGCCACTCCGACTCTACAGCATGACTTCACGATCCAGTTAGGTTCATCAACAATAACCCCATCAACTTCGGTCAGAAATCTTGGTGTAATCTTTGATGATCAGCTGACCTTCAAAGACCACATTACAAAAACTGCTCGATCTTGCAGGTTTGCACTATATAACATCAGAAAGATCAGGCCCTTTCTGACAGAGCATGCTGCACAACTTCTTGTCCAGTCCCTTGTCATTTCTAGGCTGGACTATTGCAATGCTCTTCTGGCTGGACTTCCGTCTAATACAGTCAAACCTCTACAAATGATTCAGAATGCAGCGGCACGACTGGTCTTCAACGAGCCCAAAAGAGCCCATGTTACACCTCTCTTTATCTCCCTGCACTGGCTACCAATCACGGCTCGCATCAAGTTCAAGACACTGATGCTTGCATATAGAACAACCACTGGCTCAGCACCCGTTTACTTGCACTCTCTATTAACAAACTACATCCCTCCAGAAATCTGAGATCTGCTAGTGAGCGACTCGTGATACCATCACAGAGGCGCAAAATCACTCTCTAGATCATTCTCATTCACCATTCCTGGCTGGTGGAACGATCTTCCCACCTCTATCCGGAATGCTGGATCCCTGTCAATCTTCAAGCAACAACTGAAAACTCATCTCTTTCGACAGCACTTGACTTCATCCTAAACTTAAAAAGGTCAGAATTTTAATATAAAGTCAATAAATGTTATGTATAATGTTAATAACAATGTGGATGTGTTCGTTATGCAAACATTCAGAAGGCGAGACCCGCTTTGAAACTGTAACCTTAATTGGTTTAATTGCAGATGAGTGTCAATTCAACTATATCCAGTAAACAATGAGGCGGTATTTTGCAGCCCGTCTTGACTGGCGTAGAGGGAT